>NC_140943.1:19969348-20259348 GCF_014529385.1 Adiantum capillus-veneris
ATACATCGAGGCTCATTCTTAAATGTAGGCCAACTTTCCTCTATGTGCTTCCATGCACAAGAGTCAGCAGGTGTCCGCATCACATCATCTGTTGATCTAGTATTTGAGTGACATGTCATCAAAGCGGCTATAGACTTGCACATGAACATGCTCTTTATTCTTGGAATGATAGGAAAGTGTCGAAGGACCTTTGCAGAGATAAATTTCCCTTGTGTGTCCTCTATATACCTGTTTGATCCACAATTAGGACAGTATTCCAAATTTTCATACTCATTGCAAAAAAGTATACAATCATTCGGACATGCATGTATTTTGTGATAATCCAAGCCCAAATTAGTAAGAAGCTTTTTAGCGACTGGACGGGTAGGGAGCATGTGATTCCCTTCTGGCAAGATTTGCTCGTTGAGCAACCTATCATTACATGAACAAGTCAACCCCTTGATCAAATTATTGAACTGTAGCTCGCACTTTATCGTGCTTAGGATACAATGTATTTACCTAAAAATCTCTGTGACGAACGTGTCAGCCCACCCTTAAATAGATTGCAAATTAAGCATTGTCAAAGTGGTACAGAGAACTGAGATTTTCACACCAAAATAAAGCGGCATGCGGGCAAGAGTTTGCATCATCTCGTCCTCTTTATCGTTGCTATCATGCCGTCGATATGGACGGGATGGCTGAGGTTGGTTGACAGTATTGCCTTGAATGATGTCGTCTTCTATGTTTTCAATGATGGGATCTATGTCAAAGAACGCATCTAACATCTGCTCCATCTCTACTTCTTGAAATGCCATATCAGGTATTGGTTGGGAGGACTCAGTCAATGACTGTTCGTTTGAAAATCGTCTTCTCTCGGATGAAGTTGGAGCAATATCTACTTGCGGACTTTGATCTATTATCTCTGGACCATGAGATCGATAACGTAGATCTTGTAGTTTCTCTATCAAAAAGAGACCGTGATTGCGTATGTGCTGATCATAAATTTTTTGTTTTCAAAAGATCTGATGCTTCCAATGCGCACAAGGACAGGCCATCCTACTATTCATACTTTATCTACCAATGATGCAATAAATAATTAAAACACTCTTGTTATAACTACACACTACTAACTACATGATAATAAATGACAACCTCACATTCTCTGGCCACGTCCGATCCCCGCACACCTCGGTCTAGAGGTGCACACAGATTAGGACAATAATCTCGTCTTTATTGATCAATGACTATATATTAAGGTTTTTGAATTTTGTGTACGCTTTTGAAGTCTGATTGCGTTATTTTACTTCGTTTGTCAATGTCTGTTTGTGTTTTGAAATACACAAGTCATTTTTGAAGTCCGTTTGCGTTTTTTCAACTATTTGCCGCTAGCTCTAACAACTGTACATTCTCTAGCCATGCTCAATCCCTGCACACCTCGGTCTAGAGGTGCACCAAGATTAGGACCATAGGGTAATAATCTCATCTTTAATTGTCAATGACTATATATTATTTTTTTTAAAGTCTGTGTGCGCTTTTGAAACCTATAACCTAAACCTAACCTATAACTTAACCTAACCTTTTACGTATATACAACCTAACCTAACCTAACCTTTTACGTACAACCTATAATCTAAACCTAATCTAACCTTTTACGTACAACTTATAACCTAAACCTAACCTAACATAACTTATATTCTAACCTATAACCTAAAACTAACTTAACATAACCTATAACCTACCCTAACCGAAGTACATTTGCGTTTTTTGAAATACACGAGTCATTTTCAAAGTTCGTTTGTATTTTTTCTATTAATTGATGCTAGCTCTAACGCAATCTATAACCTAACGTATAAGCTAACTTAAAACCTAAACCTAACTTAACTTAACCTATAACCTAAACCTAATCTAACATAACCTATAACCTAACTTAGCCTAACGTACAATCTATAACTTAACACATAACCTATACCCTAACCTAACCGAAACCTATAACTTAAACCTCATCAATCGCATGAAGACGATGAGATGGGAGCGTAATTTCAAAAAAAAAAATCTCTAAAGCATAATTTCAAAACAAAATTTTTCCATAGCATAATTTCAAAATAAAATTTCTCCAAAGCATAATATCAAAATAAAATTTTCTTATAGCATAATTTAAAAACAAAATTACTCCAAAGCATAATTTCAAAACAAAAAAATTTCCAAAGTATAATTTCAAAACAAAATTGCATAAAAATTGAAAGCATTGAAAGCTTAATGAATGAAATTTTATTTTGTCTCACATGCGGCTTATTTGAGCAAGAAAGGGTCTTAAAAATGTCTTCAAACCTATAAACGTGTACGCATGCGCGTGCACACACACACACACACTATGTTAGACACACATACACACAAACCTACAAGCAAACTTGAAAAGAATTTCACCTTGTTGATGCTGGGGAGTAGTCCACAAGCAAGAATCTCACCGACAACTCGTTGGGCAACAGATCTGCAGTAGGTGACGAGGAGGGCAAGAGAAGAGACAAAGAATGAAAGAAATGTGCAGGGAAAGACCCACGGCTTCGTTTTCTGCAGGATCTTCCGGTACAGGGGCCGGTACAGACGTCGGAATATCCGCCGATACAGACGTCACATTAGCTATCGGTAGAGGCACCGGAATACCCGCCGATACAAGCGTCGTAAATTCAAAAATTAATTTTTTAAAAAAAGTTGATCTGCCTCCAGATTTACCTACATATATACTGACGCTCGCCATTGACGTCGGAATTCAAGCGGGCTCTTGTAGTTTAGAAAGTTGAAATAAAGATATCATAATTAGACTTTTACTTTAGATATTTATTAAAGCAAAAAATCCTTGATTTTGATGAAATATATAGATAACTTTCAAAGCTCAAACACACTGTGAGGACGCTGAGATAAAAATATCATAGTCAATTTTTTATTAAAAATACGTATCAGAGTCAAAATCGCCTGAATTTGATAGTGAATTAGAGAGACAAAATTGTTAAGTACGTTAGAAAAAATATAAGAGATACCAAAGCTAAAATAGAGTATTAAAAGAACATGATTAAAATATTATAATAAATCCATAGAATTATAATCAAATAAAAGAGTTAGATTCTTGAATAACAAATTCCAACTTTGAATTAGCCCCTAGTGGATCATTAGTCTGAAAGTTGTAACATTGCATCAGTTATATAGTAGATAATTACCTTAGAAATTATAAAATGGCTAAAAATAGAAGGTTAACTGCCAAGAAACATTGCACACTTAGTTGAGAAATTAAGAAAGAAATACTTTGGTTAGTTTGAATGAGCGCTAAAAGGAATTTCTTTATCATCCTTAAGACAAATTTTCGCAGACCATATCAAATTCCTTGTTACATTTTTCTCTTCAGGGAAGAGTGATAGTAGGCTAGAGGCCACTATTGAGTTGGCCACCCCCCATGGACACCGAGTCTCTACTCTGTTCATGTATATGTTTCTACATATGTAAGAATACCTTTTTTAACCCTAGGGGAGCCACCCAATTGTAAAGGCAACTGGTTAGGGCGTATGGCTCCCGAACATTTGGGGTGATGTCTTCTTTCACCCTGGTTTTTGAAAAAAGAAATGGGTGTTGTTTTTAACCCTTATATACATGATCTTGAGACAAATTAAGACAAATCATGATTGCTTTTATTGGTAGCACCTTATCTTAAGTCTAAGGATGTCTGTTTGATGAAAAAATGATTGTAATTTTGTTTTCAAGGGCTACTTTAAAGAGACTCTTCTATGGAAATAAGGGATGAACCATTAATTTGCAGGTCAAAAAGAGTGTGGTAGTAACTAGAAAACTAAAGTTCATGTGTGAGTGTGGGGTGGAAAGTGGGGATTGACATAGGTTGTCGATCATGGATGGATGGACCGAATCAATCGGGTAAATATCCATTCTTGCCCCATAAACATCTATTAAGCTTCCCCATTAGAAGGGGAGTCCACCAATGGATGTGTTCTCACATACGTACATAGGAAAGAACATTGGGAGAGGATTCCTTGGTTCCTGTAGATTTGTAGACATGTAGTAGTGTTAGTGTGTATACGCGCTTCACCAGGGGCACTTTTCTCCCACTGGGTTTTTCCCCCTGGACATCTGGTGTGAAAGGACACCTTATCTCTTAGGGTTTCATATAAGCTTTGTAGCTCTGAGTTTGAATATATATAATTATTCCAATACAGAGAGAGAGACTACAGAGATCTCGTACACAAGCTCTGTGTCTTCTCCTTCTCCATCTTCTACCTACTCTGAGTTGCTGTCTTCCTTCTGTTTCCTGTTTCATCATCTTCAACAATTGGTATCAGAGATCTCGTACTCAAGCTCTGTGTCTTCTCCTTCTCCATCTTCTTCCTACTCTGAGTTGCTGTCTTTCTTCTGTTTCCTGTTTCATCATCTTCAACAATTGGTATCAGAGCAAGGTGATTTCCAGAGCCTCTACTTGCGTTTTCGCGTCCGCGCGCGCAATCGCAGTTTTCAGGCAGTTTTCGGAAAATTTGTTCGTGGGAGCATCCTCGACGTTCCGGGAGTATTCTGACTAGGCGACCTGGGGTTTTACCCCCCTTTCGAAGCCGTTCGAGCCCTCAGAATTTTGTTCTGAGCAGCATAGCAGAAGTTACTTTTCGGAGGCGTTTAGATCAAGAGGGTGTGCTTTTTGACAGATTTTCTTCAGGTAAACAGTTCTTTTGGGAAGCAGCTTGTCTTAGCTTTGTGCTGAGATTTTGTGTAGAGTTTTGCTTGGATTGGAGAGGAGATTTGTGAATCTCTTGGAGGTTCTTTTGCTCTCTTGTTTGCATCTACAGTATGGCTCAATCTACTTAGAAAGAGATTTTTGGTGCGTTTACATCCGAAGACAAATTGGATGGTACCAACTATTCTCTTTGGTCTTTTATGGCCAAAAATGTTTTGGTTGGTAAAGGATTGTGGGATTATGTATCTGGAGATGAAGTTCGTCCAGGTAGCATTGCACCTGCCACGCCTGGTCGTGGTGCAACTGTTGGTGCAAGACCCTCACAAGTCACTCCAGAGCAAAAGAGATGGGATACTAAAGATGCACAGGCTATGGCTGTGATTGCCTTAACCATAAAGAGGACAATTACACCACATATCAGATCTTGCAGAACTTCTGAGGATGCTTGGAACACTCTGCAAGCTATGTTTGGAGGAAGAAACGCTGCCAGAATAGAGTTTTTGAAGAAACAACTTGACAAAATACAGATGGACGAAGGTGACGATATTGTCGAGCATCTTACAAAAATCAGGGATCTTAAAGAGCAATTGCTTAGCATTGATGAAGTGATTCCAGAGAAGGACTTGGTTTCCAAAACACTCAATTCACTACCACCATCTTATTTGACTTTTCAGACTTCTTTGACTCTGTCTTTGCGAGCTAATCCTGACCCTCTTCATTTTGAAGAGTTAGTGGCTTTGCTATTGCAGGAGGATCAATCACGTAAGAACAAGTCTTTACAGGTGGATGGTATGGATCATGCTCTTGTTATACAGAACAAAAACAGGGGTAAAGAGAGTGCTCATCACTCCAAGTCTAGTGCAGGACAATCTTCAGAGAAGTCTAAAGGTGATTCCGAGAAGTCCAAGAAGAAAGGTAAATGTCACTACTGCAAGAAACCTGGTCACTACATTAGTGAGTGTAAAAAGCGAATTGCTAAAGAGAGTCAAGTTTGGTTGTTTCAGCTTCTGGTGATTCTTCTACAGCTAAAGAAGAGTCTGCAAACTTTGTGCGGGATTCTTATGCTTTTGTAGTATGTTCAAATTTTTCTGCTTACAGTGTTGACAAGACACAAATGATTTGGTACTTTGATAGTGGTGCATCCAGGCATATTACTTCAAGGAAGGATTTGTTTTGTTCATTAGATGCAGCTCCAGCAGGAAAGAAGGTGACATGTGCAAATAATGCTTCTTATCCAATCAAAGGCGTTGGTAAGATTTTGATTACCATTTCAGATGGTTCAGATTTATGCTTGCCAGATGTCTTATATGTTCCAGGGATCAAGAAGAATTTGTTGTCTGTATCCTCTCTTGCAAAAAATGGTCTTCGGGTCATTTTTGAGGATGACAGATGTGCTATACGAGATCGAGAGAATGGTTATTCTCTTATCACTACAGGTACGCTGGACAATGGACTATTTGTGCTAGATCGTTATGAAAAGCAGATTCAGGTATGTATTGCAGAAACAAAGACTCAGGCCATGCAGGATGCTGAGTTGTGGCATGCTAGATTTGGGCATGTTGGTTATGGCAGTTTGATGACTTTACAACGTCATAATATGGTGCATGATTTGTCTTTATTGGAGATGCCACCAAGACATGTATGTGAAGGTTGCGTTCTTGGAAAGATGCACAGATTTGCATTTTTGCAGGATGGTTCAGTTAGAGCGACACGAAAGTTGCAGCTTGTACACAGTGATGTATGTGGTCCTATGAGGACGCCATCTATAGGAAACAGCCTTTATTTTGTGACCTTCATTGATGACTTTTCCAGGTTTTGTTGGGTGTATCCACTCAAAGCAAAGTCAGACGTGTTTGCAGTTTTTCAACATTATGTCGCCATGGTTGAAAATGAAACAGGTTGCAAAGTACAGACTCTTCGTACTGATCGAGGAGGTGAATACATGTCAGGTGCATTTAAGGATTTTTTGGGAAAGAAAGGCATTAAACACCAATGCACTATGCCATACACACCACAACAGAATGGTGTTGCAGAAAGGAAGAACAGGTCTTTAATGGAGACGGCTAGATGTATGCTCAAGGCTAAGAGTTTGCCTCATAAGCTATGGATGGAGGCAGTTGCTTGTGTAGCACATGTTTTGAACAGGTGTCCTACTCGTGCCTTGAAGACCATTACTGCATATGAAGCTTGGTATGACAAAAAACCTTCAGTCAGTTATCTTCGTGTTTTTGGTTGTCTTGCTTATGCTCACATCCCTCAGCAGTTACGTGGAAAGATTGATGATAAGGCAATCAAATGTATATTTGTGGGGTACAGTAGTGGAAGTAAAGGTTATAGACTTTACAATCCTGCTACAAACAAGATTTTTGAAAGTCGTGATGTAATTTTTGTAGAAACTACTGCTCAACCTATGGTTGCTTTTGATGTACCTCATATGCAGACACATGATGTATTTGAAGGTTTGCTTCCTTCTTTTGTGGAGAATCAAGAATCACAACAGGTTGATAATCTTGATCAATCTTTTGATCAGCATGTGACACCTCATGATGTAGAGAAAATTGTGCGTGAAGAGCAAGAAGTTCTCAGGGAAGAAAGAACCTTGCCTAAATGGGTTCAGAAAACTTTGCAGGATAGCAAGTTGGATGCACCGTTGCCACGGAAAACACGTGCTGGTACTACTTTTGGCAGAGAGCAAGTAGATTTGGCTTGCTTTAGCACTCTTTGTGATGCAGATGAGCCTGATTCATTTGAACAAGCTTTAGAGTGTGTTCAGTGGAAAGATGCTATGCAGCAAGAAATTGATTCTATTCATAAGAATCATACATGGGATCTAGTGGACTTGCCTACAGGTAAAAAGCCTATTGGTACAAAGTGGGTTTTTAAGGTAAAAAGGAAACAAGATGGTACTGTTGACAGGTACAAAGCAAGGCTTGTGGCAAAAGGCTATGCGCAACAGAAAGGCATAGATTATGATGAAACCTTTGCTCCTACTTCTCGTGCGTCCACAGTTAGATCACTAGTTGCAATTGCTGCTCATCATGGTTGGAAAGTGCATCAGTTGGATATCAAGACTGCTTTTTTGAATGGTGATTTGCAGGAAGAAGTTTATGTAATTCAACCAAGTGGTTTTGTTGTAAAAGGTCAAGAGCAAAAGGTATGTAGATTGCGTAAAGCTTTGTATGGTCTCAAACAGGCTCCAAGAGCATGGTATGAGAAGATACATACTTATTTGATTGGCCAGGGATTTCAAAATAGTCCAACAGAAAGTACTTTGTATGTCAAAAAGAGAGATGGAGTTCTCATTATGCTAACACTTTATGTGGATGATATGCTTCTTACAGGCAATAATGCAAATGAAATTGAAGCGTTTAAAGATGCTTTGAGAAAAACCTTTGAGATGTCTGATCTTGGTTTGCTACATTATTACTTGGGTATTCAGTTTGTGCAATCAGAAGATGGCATATACATGTTGCAGGCAAAATATTTGCATAAAATTTTGGACAAGTTTGGTATGCAAAATTGTAAGCCAATCTCTACACCCGTAGAAACTGGATCAAAGTTGAGCATGCACGATGCTGGAGAACCTTTTGATGTACATACTTATGCAGCAGCCGTTGGTTGCTTGATATATTTGGCAGGCAACACTCGTCCAGACATTCAATTTGGGGTTTCACAAGCAAGCAGATTTATGCACAGCCCAGGTATGCATCATTGGCAGGCTGTGAAGCGCATACTTCGTTACCTTTCAGGTACCCCTAATCTTGCCATGTTCTTTCCAAGGGGGGATATGTATGGAAAGCACAGTTCTATGCAGCTTCTTGGTTACAGCGATTCAGATTGGGCTGGTGATTTTGACACACGACATTCCACAAGTGGCAATTGTTTTTTCTTGGGAAATGCATGTATATCTTGGCTAAGCAAGAAGCAACCCATAGTGGCTACATCAACTTGTGAAGCTGAGTACAGGGCAGCTTTCACGGCAACAGTTGATTGTGTATGGATACGCAGGTTATTGGCAGATCTTTGTGAGTGTCAACAGGCACCCACTACCATTTTCACTGACAGTCAGAGCGCTATTGCAGTTGCAAGGAATCCAGTATTTCATGCAAGAACAAAGCACATAGAGGTTCACTACCACTATGTCAGGGAAAGGCTACATGCAGGGGAGATCACACTAACTTACTGTCCTACACAGGATAACATTGCAGATCTATTTACGAAGGCGTTATCACGAGAAAAGTTTGAAGCTTTCCGAAAAGCTTTGGGCTTACTCTCATACACATGATGATCTGCTACCTTGTACGGATTCACACTATCACTACAGGGGGGATTTGTAGATTTGTAGACATGTAGTAGTGTTAGTGTGTATACGCGCTTCACCAGGGGCACTTTTCTCCCACTGGGTTTTTCCCCCTGGACATCTGGTGTGAAAGGACACCTTATCTCTTAGGGTTTCATATAAGCTTTGTAGCTCTGAGTTTGAATATATATAATTATTCCAATACAGAGAGAGAGACTACAGAGATCTCGTACACAAGCTCTGTGTCTTCTCCTTCTCCATCTTCTTCCTACTCTGAGTTGCTGTCTTTCTTCTGTTTCCTGTTTCATCATCTTCAACAGTTCCTATGCGGAGTTCATAGGGCCAAATTTCTTTTAGTTCTTTTAGGCTTTTATCTTGTTTCTACTAGCAAAATATGACTAAGTCTTCTTTCTAGGGTTTTCAACTCAAGCCATTGTTAATGATGAGAGCCTATCCCCTAGATTTTCCTTTTTAGTGACTTTATTTTTTATTTAGGCCTAGAGACTTGCCAAGGACCCCAACATGGCTGTTGAGTCGGTGGGTTGGGGACCTAACACGGTGGAAAAAAACCTCCTAGTGAGGGGAAAAAGTGTTGTGGTGGTCCTAAGTGCATTCACACACCTCACTACCATATACATGGTAAGAGAGAGACCCAGATTGAGAAAACAACAATTACAAGTTTGGAATGATTATCAGTAGTTCAGATTTCAGAGAGGTCCAACTCAAAGAAGTTCAGTTCAAGAGTACACAAGGAAATTGTGGGTACTTTGAAAAACAGACCACATAGTATTAGCGAATGCCCATTTTAGAGATTCACATTTACTAATGGCATCAAGAAGCTATCTTTTTCAAGAGAAAACTCTACAAGTCAACGCGCCCACTCATCCATCAACAATATGCATTCTAATAATAACGCATCATGCAGGGATTTGAGAGATTCAAAGAAGAAAGGAATAAGCCAACGTGCAAGAGATTCAAATCAATTGTGCAAGTCAACGAACTAGAGAAAAGCCATCATGCAGTGCAAACAACTAGAAAAGCTTAACGCCCTTCAATCACAAGTTGCTCATCTTGAATTTGAAGTGCTTGGGGAGGACATGCGCATGCTAGAAAGATGAAGCTCGCTCAAACTAGTAGCAGTCAGTGTAATGGTTCAAATTAGCCCTCTCAAAGTTGACGATCAACCAAAAGTGCAGATATTAGAAGAGATGTCATCAAAGAAGGTAGGTGAGAGCTTTAAGTCTCAACAAGAATTCAAGCATGATCTAGACCTTTGTCATGAGGAAAATCAGGTTTGGCTTAAGTTAATAGCGTTACGGGAGTTTGCTAATGTACCATGGGATATTTGGAGACAAAACCCTAATGTTAATTCTCAGATTGAATACATCTACAAAAGGGTGGACAATCAATGAGCAAAGAATCTCATAGGCTTTGGTTTGCAGCTGCAGGTTTAAGCTCAATTTGAGTTCTAACAAGGTGGAAGGAGTTTCGAATTCTGAAATGAAGAAGGCATTTGGTGCTCCTACAACTTCCATCTATTCTTATTAATTAGAAGCGGTTGATATGTTCACGAGAGCACAATTGAAGTGGTACATGGAAATGATATGCCTATTAACTATATTTGATTACATGTCAAAGGAGGATGTCCCACTCAAAGCAACTAAGAAATGTTTTCTACTGAATTGGGAAGATTATTTGTATGAGAAACTAAATTGAATTGGACAAAAATTGAATTGAAGGATGAGAGGAAGTCACTAAATAGGAGAAGAAATTGGCCTTACCTTCAATCTCTCTTTACTCCGGCCTTGATTCCTTTAACCTTACAGGTTGAAGATGTAGAGCAACAAGCTTCACACAAGCAGAACCCTAAGGCAGAATCTCAAAGACAAGGAGTGGTAACTCAAAAAAAGACTTTTCCAAAAATAATGCAAAGGGGGTGTAAAAGCGCTAAGGCAAAGAGGGGGAAGATGCCCATGTAGATGTTGGACAAGAGGATGTTTTCAATGCATTCTTGTCAAAAGGAAAGGTTGAGGAGTCTCCAAAATATTGGAGTCAAATTTCTGAGCAAAAAGAAGAATTTATTCAATGAGGATAAGAAGGCTATTGGAAGTGTTTTTAGAATAGCATAGAAGGCAGAGCATAAAGTTTTGTTAAGGAAAGAAGAATAGAGAAAAAAATGGAGGAAAGAGGTTTCAAGCTCAATGATGACCTCTAATGTAGCAATGGACTATTTGATGAAGTTAGGTGCACAATTTATTGATCAAACTGCATTAATTCAAACGCACCAAACACAACTTTTGTCATCATAGAAAATGCTAGACTTGGAGAAAAAATTTGTTTAGATGGAGGTAGCACACACATTGCAGGTAGAAAAATGTGAGATGTAATTAAAACAAGAGAAGAAAAAGGCATTGAAGTCAAGGAGGTATATTGAAGTGGACAATAGAGATGAAAGCTTTGGTTCAAGAAAAGTTGAAATCATTGGGAGAGAACAATATTGTTCTATTTATAGAGAATCGGGTGTTGAAGAAGAGGATTGAACCTTTGGAAGAAAAGGAGAGCAAGTGCTTCAAAATGAAGAAATAGACCAATAAGGAGTCTTACTTCCACTAATGCAAAAGTAGGACCAATGAAGTATCTAGTGGTGAGAATTTTTAAGGGCAGCTAGAGAATTTAGTGACAAAACCTTTTGCCGGCCAATCACTAACACCCTATGCAGTGTAGCTCTTAACTAACTCTTCATACATATACTCAAAAAAAGGAAACACACGGTCACTCTCCCTTCCTCAGGGCAGCCCGAGTGGGAAGGTAGAAGTGTAGAAGAAGGAAATGGAGGGAGTGGAATGTAATAGAGATATTAATGTGAGAAGGGGAAGGGTGGGGGGACTGTTCACTAGGCACGATATGTGTCGTGATAGAAGGAAGAGTGGAAGGGAAAGTGGATGTGGTAGTGAGAGCTATGGAGTGTGATGCTTGGGACCAGACAACAATATGGCTCTCAAAGAACGGCACAACATTGAGAACATCGGTAGAGTCCAATTATTTTGATGCGTTTTCCCTTCCCTTGAATTTTCTTCACATTGGTGACAACATCTCGTTTCAACTTACCTTGCACTATAGCGTCATGTTGCGATGGGAGCATCTCAACATGCCAATTTATGATCGAGGTTGCAAAGCAATTGAATGTCTCTACCTTGGCTTTCCTCTATGACCGAAACCTTTTGACTCTTTCCTATAATGACTTATAGAGGAGCTCGTGAAAAGGGTAAAGAAGGTTGTGACATAGGAAGAAGAAAGCATCACACACTTGAGGCAAAGTAGGGATGACAACTTGGCTAGTAGAATACGAGAAGAAAATAGTAATGGATCAAAATATAAATAGAGTGAGTGAGATAGTATGATGCCTCTTTGTCTATAAAATCTCATGACATGCTTGGACAATGGTAGCTTGTAAGATATTTGAATAAGCCTTTGCATTAGCCAAAAGCTATTGGTTAGCTTTATATTCCCCTGGATGTACTCAATAAATCTATAGTATTAGTGCATCAATTTAACTTAGGGAATGCTAGCATGAACACATTCATCTTACAGCAAGAAACATCTTTTGTGAGATCTACTTTTACGAGTTCTTGCAACCCCAAGTGTAAAGTTGTGAAGTAGAGATTCGAGAAGATATCTTGCAGAAGTGTCCGTGGTACTCTCTCTCTCTCTCTCTCTCTCTGTCTGTCTTCTGGCTTCTCATTCATTCTCCCTCATGCCCCCTCACAAACCGCCATCTCCCTCTCCTCTACAGAGCTCTATCGTCGTCACTACCGAGAGCTTGCAAGAGAGGGGGAGGAGAGGTTTGCCGCCACCGCAATCACCTCCATGACTCTGATACTAGTTGAAAGTGCACTCGTGTGTAGATGCATGTGTGCGCAATGCGGTGCAGGGAAGGGGAGAAGCAAGACCATGCTATGGATGGAGCAGGCCTCCATAATGAGAGGAGCCCCTCATGCTTACTGCTACAGCCATAATAGAATGGAGAGAGAGAGAGAGAGAGAGAGAGAGAGATTCACAAAGAGGATGAGAGGGAGAGAGTTGCACAGTACACCATCCTTCTATACCTAATGTGGAAAGAGAGCTATCGCTGTAAGGAGAAAGAGTTTCTCGTTGATCAAGTGCAAAACTCATGCAAACTAAGGGAGGGATGAGAGGATGTTAAGAGTGCCTTAGAGTGAGTGAGGGAGAGGCTCATTGAGTAAGCGCAAGAGGGCTGCAAATTGAGTGAAAGAGAGAAAGAATGTTTTTTTGTGTTGTTGCCCTCAAGTTAGTGCTTTTTTTTGCTTATCCATCAAGGCATCCCAAATGAGATGATACCTCACCTCAATGTGTTTTAACTTGGAGTCAAACATGGGATTTCCTGCCAAAGCAATGGCACTCTTGCTATCAAAATGCAAAAGTGGAACCTACTAAATGTTTAAATCTCCCACTAAATGTGCCAACCATATAGCTTCGTTGCTGGCATCTCACGCTACAATGTGCTCAGCCTCTACAGTGGAAGAAGATGTACAATCTTGGAGAAATGATCTCCAAGAAATGGCTCCTCCTGCAAATATAAAAATGTAACCATATTTAGATCTTCTGTTTTCTTTCCAACCCACACAATCTACAATAAATGCATCACTATTACCCAAGCATAAGAACTTGCTCATTGTACCCTGCAAGTACGTGAGGATGTGTTTCACTACTATCCAATGCTACTTCCCAGGATTGGCCATGTACTAACTAACCACTCCCATTGAAAAGGAAATGTCTAGCCTCGTAGCTACCATAGCATACATAAGACTACCTATAGCAATGTCTAGCATCATAGTTATCATAGCATACATAAGACTACGTATATGTAACACTTGTCATTTTTGCTCTCTTAGCATCTAATTTGGGAGAATCTTCCTTGCTAGCCAAATATGATGATAGTGGTGTGGTAATCTCTATTTTCCCCCTGCATATTGGAACGTTGAACATTGCAAGGCCTTGTGTATGTAAGATTCTTGAGATAATTCAAGAATTCTCTTTTTCCTAAATTGCACAAAAAAAGTCTAGATTTGTTATGAAAATTTTTGTGATCCTTACTTTTGGCACGGTTATGGGTGCGATCTCTTTGACCTTTGCCTGGAAATATATGCATCACCTTGCTTTTCACGATCTATAGAATCCCTTTCTATCTCTGCAAGTAGATTGTAAACTACGACATCATAGAATCCCTTTCTATCTCTTCACTAAGTAGATTGTAGATTGTGACATCATAGACCAACCTTCCCTCAGGCACATATTTGTTAATGGCTATGCAAAATATATCTTATGAAGGGGGTAGAGAGCACAATAAGAAGATAGACCATACTTCATTGTCAAAATTGAATCTTTATGACGTCAATTGACAAAAAAGTATATTAAACGCATTCAACTACTTGAGAAACTATGTCACCTTCTTTCATGCAAAGCTTGAAGAGCTTCTTCATCAAGTAAACCTTGCACTTTTTCTCGCATATGTATCACATAGCTTGTCTTATAAGGCCTTAGCAGTAGCTTCACCCACTATAGTGAAGTACATAAAATCTGCAAAATGTAGGCATATAGTGGACCATGCTTTGGCATCAAGCAGTTTCACTCCATAGTCATGTAAT
Organism: Adiantum capillus-veneris; assembly: GCF_014529385.1. Lineage (NCBI taxonomy): Eukaryota > Viridiplantae > Streptophyta > Polypodiopsida > Polypodiales > Pteridaceae > Adiantum > Adiantum capillus-veneris. The sequence goes on from NC_140943.1 coordinate 19,984,017, forward strand.
CATCACCCAAAAAGTTGCTCTAATTGGACTTTTTGAATTAACTCATCTTAGATTTTCTTTTTTCACATAGAAAGTTTGTGTCATTAAACTTCTAACATTGTAAATATCTTTCTTAGAAGAAGAGGCCATAATTGCAAGACTTGAGCACTATGGCAAGAATGACAAAAGACTATCGCAAGAAACTTGGTGAAATTTTGGCTAAATCTCCTTTGAACAAGAGCAAAATCTCAAGCCAAAACGGCTCTCAAAGTGTTCAAAAACCAATAGGTAGACTCGTGAAAAAAACTTAGAACAATCTCCTTGGTACGGGGAGCAAAAATTCAACCCAAATGATGCATGAAAACCATAGAATCAACTTAACAGAGAAAAACAAAACATAAATTGTCAACTATCACTGACAAACAATTGCCATACATGGCATCAAGCAAAATATCCCATAAGATACATGACCTATGGTGAGGATACCACAATAGTGAAAGCCACCAATCTATATCATTGAAGGTATCTCAACATTCAGAAATACCCTACCTAAAAAAATAAACCTCACGAAGGGCTCTTCAAAGGATAAGCAATAGACACAAGACACTAGCCATAGTCTCAGAAACGGCTAAGAAACTGTCCAAAACTCCAAAAAATGGCTCCACATAGTGTACAGTGGGCAAGTGTCTGCAACTCAATGTACATGAGTAAAAACGCCCACAAGCAAATGCAAGAAGTATGTCCAATGTTGGCAAGGATACGCTCTCAAAAAAGCTCACAACATGTAAAGTATTCTCCGATATGCATAGATCAATGCATAAACCTCCCACTAAAACCAAGAACTGGTGTAAAACATGTATCCACAACAAACCTATAATCTCTATGTCAAAACTATTACCTAGAATGTAGGGATCACAATCTCAAGCAAAGACCACAAATGTACATATCACTGACAAATAAACACATATTTCAACACAAATCGCTCATGAAGGCATATTCTAGCATACACCATTCTAAAACACATGTAGAGCACAAAAACCACCCATTTGTGCATAATAACACATTGAACTGTGTAAAATGAGAATCCCTGTGAGAATGTAAACTCCCCTTGCAATGTCGATGCGGGAAACTATGCATTGGCCGGAATATAGTCCTCAGCTAGTGCTCCAATGCACTCCACTTGTATCATTGATGACCAATCTCCACCTCTGAGTGATGTGCTCAAGAATCTGGCCTCTCAAGAGATGTCAATGAGAAAATGTACTCCCACTACAAAACTGCACACTGTTAAAGTGTGTTGATGATGGTAAGCTAGGAAATGAGGTTCACCGAGGATGCCAAGGAAGGTCGATGCTGAAGTCGCAAAAGTTGATGTCAAGACGTCAGGATGTCAAAGAGAGAATATCTCTCCCTCTCTACTCACGAATGTCAAGTAGAATAAGTCCGGAGTCGAAGGCGAAGCATGTAAGAGAGGTAGCGGGGAAGAGTCACCGATGTCGAGGTCTCTTTGCAAAGTTGCCAATGCCCAAGGATGTCGTAAGTCCGGGCTCCCTTGCCAAAGCTGATGATGCAAAGTGAGCACACACAAAAATGCTCGCTGATTTAATGTGTGTGTGTGTGTGACACACACCACCTTTCACTTTCTTGTTTTCCACTCTCTTTTTGCAAGTGTGTGTGTGCGTGTGTGTATCACACACCTTCACCCAAGCTTTGATGTTGCCTATGCTATTGGAAATTTTCCCTTATTTGCTTTGCTATAGCAAAATATTACCAGCATTGAAAATTCAGCCCACGTCGCAGCGCTGCCCGCAGATTTTCCATGACTTTGAAAAGGGGAAAAAAAGGTGCCTGATTGAAAGCATTTTCTCCAGCGCTACCTCTTGTTTAGCTTGCTCGCTTCTGCAGGCATCGTTTTGCTTTGCAGTTTTCCTGCTCAATTTCCCTTCTCCTTTCTTAACCTTCAATATCGCCTCCAAAGGCTTTTGCAACCTGCGTGAGCTTGTTAGTTCCCCTTTGCTTCAGATTTCTTGATTACAATCTCCTTCACAGATTTCATAAATTTTGTGCACATTACCTTCTAAGGATGGGCATAGGACCGTTGCACATGCCATTGGAGTGCTATTGTTGTGCTCTGATACCAATTGTGAGAGGTGGAGTGCGAGACAAGGAAGAAGAAGAAGAGCATTCACAAGAAGTTTTGAACAAATTCTCACAAAAATTCCCACATCACCGGGCCGGCAGTACCCTGCCCCCAATCATACTTAGCTAGGTATGCAGTGCCTCCCTCACAGAAGCTCATGATGTTATTCATTGTATGGAAAAGACTTCGTTTTCCTACATGAGAAAAATTCTAAATCTTCTTGTGACTAGGTTGGGGTAAACACCACACCAAGGGAGAGCCTCCCCTTTAAGTAACACGGGGTGTAAACCATGCCATATTCAAATCGGCAGTGTTGCTGAATCTTAATCATCAATCAGGAAAACTAATCTCAAGATTTTGAGATTAGTGAATCTTGAGATTAGTGTGAGAAAAACTAACCTCAAGATGCGTGGTTAATCTTGGGAGGCTCCACCCCATCGCGCCTAGGGTAAAGGGGCCAATATAAGGCCATGTAAGAAAAAAATAGTATTTTTGGGGGGGATTTTTCATATCCGGCCAGATTTGAAATTTGAAGAGTGCATTCAATTCCTCATGAAAAGATGCATTAGATGATATCAAGATTGATTTTTTTTTATTTTGCCTCAGCACTCTATTTGAAAAAGCGTAATTCTGAGGGCTTTTTAGAAAACAGAGACACTCAAGCCCCGATAGTACAACACTTTTTAGCAAATCAGATGTGGACACCTAAGCAAGATTCCAAGCATATTCCTTTTTTTTGTCTCTCTTTTGGGGGTGGAGCCATCTTCCTTTTGGGGGGTGGTTCCTTATTGGCCCCTTTACCCTATGGTTCGATCCCTCTCCAGTGCAATATGAGCCCAACGCCCTAACCATTACACACGCGTGCGTACTTTGCTTTAGATGCGGGATCGTGTGGTTATAATTCTTTAAAAAACTAATTTTTGAGACTTTTAAAGACTAATCTTGAGATCCCAATATTAACTTTTAGAGATCGACGAATGAGATTTAACGAAGACTCTGATTCAACCTTTTCAAGGTATGCAAAGATGGAGTCGTAGCTTAGCCCAACGTCAGCAAGGGCGCTCGCATAACCCTGTGCTGCAGACTTACCCATGGCCACAACGCAGGCACGGCTTGTCCCTTGCCATCGCCCACAACGCCAGTATGGTCTCCAATAATAGCGGTTGTGGCTACGAAAACCATAGGCTGAGTTTTTTCAATGCTAAATGGAGATGTTAAAGATGTTATACCATCCTATGTGTGACTGCACACAAGTAACCTTCCAGTGTTTGCATTGCATCTACCATGGAAATTAGAGCATGCCGTTCTTTGCTCTCGGTCCTAGGAAAGGAGATGAGTGCGAAGAAGGTGCAAAGGACGATGGCCTTTGGTCTTATAAGGCATCAGAACCAATCTCAACCACTCTTACTATGTGATTCCGATTGGCCTCAACATCCACACCATCCTTTTATCCCCACCAGCCTCCTCTTTCAGATAGTCAACACCAATAGTTATGATTTCATGTATATACCATGCCTTGGCTTCTCATGCTAGAGGTTTCACTCACCAGGAAGGCGAGTTGTCTTGTGGCTTTCAACCTGTAGCTAGGCTATATATAGTGTTACATGCATTGGATAGACAGTTATTAGTTACAATTGGTCTTGGTTCACGCTAGCGTGGTCACTTGGCTAGTAGACCTGGTTTTCTGTAGTCTATTTGGCGGTACATGGAGGGACATGGTGTCCACACCATGGCCAGCCTATCACTTCCAACCACAATCCAGATATATGTAGCTCTCTCTCAAAGATGTTTCTTAAAAGTTATGGATGTATCCATTGTATATAGTTAGTCTTGTGTGGTCTAGATCTATGTCTAGAGTTGAGTCATTGGCATAGCACTCTCGTTGCACTAGTTGAGGCTCGACACCCCCATTGGTATCTTGGGGACACTTGGTGTGGAACTGTGTTTGTTGCCGACTAGAGTGAACATCCAAGGATCCTAATTTTCAGTATGATTGCAATCAAATGGTTAATAAGCTTATGCTATGAGCATATGAGTGCGCTTTGAGCAAGTGGACAAAAAACCTGATGTTATCTCTACCTATTGTGGAAGACATCGAACCTACATAGTAAATCTTCGATCGACTTGCAATGTCGCTTTTAACCACTCAACTAGTCGCCCCGTTCTTTATCCCAGGGACATACAACAGCTATATATTATCGCATAATCAGCTTCTACCGCTACTAACCCAATGCCTCGACCATGATATCAACTATCTGCAACCTCTTAATTTGCCCTCTTAGACTACTCCTGTGCCAATTCCTTTGGACCTGGAGTGTTCCCAGTTTCTTCTCAACCTTGGCAGCCTTCCTCTTTATGTCAGAACATCCTGCTTCAAGGGGGAGCACCACTTCTAGTCCACCTTACTTCACCTAGCCGATGGGCTATGATACACTCATCTACAGCACTTTCATTTATCCTCTTCCGCGATTTGTTCCATTTTTGGGCCATTACATCTGACTTCCATGTGCGACTTGATCAGTGTACCCTCACAAACGACATAAGCAAGAAGGTATAAATATATTATTGGGCAGCTCTAAAGGTCGTCAAATGAACATCTGACCAATATTGTGCACCAAAACTTGCAGAGGATATATACCTTCATAAGTTCAGAATAGTCTGAACTCACGAATTATAAGAGGGAATAAAGCACTCATAAAACTATAAAAGCAAGGGACACAAGAAAAGAAAAGAAAAACAAAAACAAACAAACAAAACAAAAAAACAAAACTTGCAGAAGATATCACAGCAGAGGTTATTAATGAAGAAAGGAGAGAGTTTGTGGTTCAAAGTACAGAATATCTCATCTTGATAGAAACAGACCCTGCATAAATCTAGAAATAAAAAGGATGCATTTACCCTACCACCAAAACAACTCATATATGCCTCAGCAAGACACAGGACTAAAAATCACACACGTTATTGCAATGTGTAACTTCAGGAGTAGTGGGTTTTAATATGTCAAAGGGAGACCATCTGCTTGACCTGCTCACTGGAATAGCTGAACATTGCAATTGTTGAGCTTATTCCCTTTGGAACTAAGCGCTTCTGAGGCCAATGAGAAATTTTTCAAATGCGCATTGTAAAACCCTATATATCGGAGGCATGAACCAGAATTATATTGAAATACCCACCAGAAAAACAGTAAATCCGTATGCAATGCATGATTTCTATGAGTCATGTGCACTAATTCCCATGAATATCACCAGTAATGACTACCCTTATCAACATAGTACAATATAACGGGCAGGGGTTTTCTATCTACTCCTCTTTAACAAGCAACCTATCCAACAATGATGGACTCCTATGAGTTTCAAAGTCTCCCTTACTTCTCAGCTCTTTGCTTGGCTCTCTGCAGGAGGTACTGATACATCTGCAGCATGTAGAAGTGTGTCCACTTTAACCAACAATAACACGATTATATTCATGAAATTAACTTCAGTTTAAGCAAACCTTCATCGTCACTGTCTGGCTCATCCTCTCCCATGTCACCGCTAGGATTAAAGCCCTATTGGAAAAGTAGTAAACAACCAAACAATTTTAGCCATAATCCTTCACTAACTAAGATGGCATATGATAGAACAAAATGGTGCACTTGTCTAATCGCACTTCATAATGTACCTATGCCTACATCACAAATGCCCAGCAGAAGCTAACTTTCTTTGATCAATGCATGCAATCGTGCATGCCTATGTACAACCTTGCATTTCTTCGAAAGTTGTCTGATCACAATAGTGAAGATACTCACCGGAAAACCACCCATGGATCCGAGATCAAAATTGTCAACTGAAAGAAACGAGTATCAAGGTTAGGTTTAGGAAAAAATACTCAATGAAGCCCATGATTATGTGTTCAACAACGAACAACTAGCAAATATGCAAAGATTTAGCTTACATTCGTTCTTGGTAACATCTTCCTCATCCTCATCTACCCACTTGTCCCAATCCACCTTTAAGTAAGGAGGCGACTTCCCTTCACCTTTCAAAAGCCTTTTCCACCAGCCTTTCTCACTTTTGACCAAAGCACAGAAAACATTTCTTAGCCCTATGCTAGTCTTGCTTTCCTGGATAAAATGATAAAAGAATGAGACATTAGTACCTCCTGATCGCCACACTTAGTATCCAACATAACAACAAAATGATTACACACTGATCCTAGCTTTTCTTAGTTTCTGTTTATAGACATCACAATCAAGCTATGTTTCTGCCAAAAAGGGGACAAAAAATCTACATTCCCACATAAAGAGTCTTTATTAGAGCCTCTCGATGACATGTCCCACTTGCATAAATTCTTCTCTGCTTAGCTCTCTCACTGTGCAAGTAAGATCCAATGACCTTTTATAGGCATTTGCTAAGACTATGATCTTGGGCGTGTGATCGACAACACAAGCAGGATACAATGACCTTTTATAAGCATTGGCTAAGAAATTGGCAATAAGTTCAATTTTCAAACGCACCCAAGGTGTCTGCAGCTAGCTTTTATGTGTGCACGGTCATCATGACACAAGAATGCATGATTGAATGATCAATTGTGAGATTTTAAGTTGCATGAATGTTAGAAATGTAAGCAATTTCTTGTACCTTGCAATCGTCCTCGATTGCTTTGATTTTAGATGGCAGTATGTGACGGGTTATAGGGTTAGGGTTTTGTCACAAGATGGGCACCACGTGCCAATAGAAAAGAACAGACTGAACAGACTTTCAACACTTCAATAACAACTGAACTAAAAGAGAGAGACGACACACAACACGGAGTGGCTGAATTCCACCCCAGAGAGTATTGGCCCCAAACCGTGGCGCCCCTTTCGGTATTTCTTTATATTGCATCAACACAATACAAGCCGGTACTCCATATTCTGCACCTTCTCCAGGAAGCATACCAAAGAATGAGCCCTAACCTCATATTTAAAGGCCCTTGGCTTGAAAAGCAGTATTACATGAAAAGCCTTCAAACTCAAAAGCTTCTTGTCCAAAAGCAATGCCAAAGAGCTGCCAACGTAAATCACGGAATTTTCGTACAGTATCAACTCAAAACGCGGAAATTCGTACAGCCTGCCACATCATCATGTCAGCGCAATTTTCGAAAATTGCCACGTCATCAGTTGCGGGTCTTGCTTTATTTTAATCTTTATGTCACTTGGGACCCCATCATACGGGGTCCCCATAAGGTTAGACTTCTTCTGTTACTTGTTCTTCTTAGGGTTTAGGCCCCTCAGCCGATATCTGCAAGTTGGCTCCCTTCTTTAGGGCTTTGACACGTCAGCAGTTTGTGACATCTCTCCTTCTTGAAAGAGAGTAATCGTCCACGATTATAGCATCTCTACATAACAACTCAAGTTAGCTCAAAATTTTCCGAGGGTCATTCCGAGGGACAATCAGTTTGCTCTTTTTTTTAAGGAGCTAGCTTCTCCTTTCGGCTCTTTTGATCAAGGAGTTAGCTTCTCCTTTCGTCCAGATCGCAACTTTTGATATTCCAACGTAGTAAAATTAACCATCACACCCAGACCGTACTGATCTTCCACGGGTGTCTTCATGTACTAAAATTACATACCCAGGCAATCTCATCCAATTAGGAATATTCATTGGTTGGCACATCACAATGCAACACAAATGCTCACATATGCATGTTACAAGACACAGAAACATAAAGCCACCGATGAGCACTTGTCACGATTGTGACTATGTTAACAGCAATACATCTACTCCTAGTTGCAGATACGCGAAGTGCCATGCCAAGGAGGATCCCTGCGCTTGGATGGTCACACCCCTTCACCCAAAGGACATGTCTCTTCGCCAAAAGCCACACTCCTTCGACGATTGGTCACACCCCTTCGCTCTACGGGTGCGACTCTTCGCCCAATGGTTGCAGCTCTTCGCCGAAAGGATGTGTCTTTACGTCTAAAGTCATGTCTCTTCACCAAGAGACGTGTCTTTTCATTTATGTCTCTTCTCCTCCTATATAAGGAGCCCTTGTATCACACATTTCAATCAATCAAACACAGAGTCTTCTAAGTCTTGTCTCGAGTACAGTTCAAGTTTCTTAAGTCTTAATCATGAGTTTAAGTACTTAATTGAGGATTAGTACCTAGAATCCTTACAGTGGTATCACACCAAATTTTTTCCTGAGACCTGAAGGTTGTGAGCCTCTCACCCTCGCCGCTACCCTCTCCCGCCCTTCCCAGAGTTGCATGGAAGCAGAAGAAAGATGGTACGCATGTGCATACAAGTATGAGGTAACTTAAATTTATCCTGTTCCAATTACATACATATAGAACGAAGGACAGGGATGCAAATGTGGGTGTGCGGGAGTGCCACGTACCTGGCCTCCTCATTGGGTGGTGTCCCTTCGGGATTGTGCGCGCACCTCTTTCTGTGAAAGGACGGTACCTCTTCACCTTGCTCGCACCCTTTCGCATACAAGTGTGTCGCTTCGCCTGTGTGCCCATTCATCAGCAAGGGGCTGAATTCTCTTTGTTGGCTACTGCACATCAAAAGGGGTACCTCTTCGCGAAAGGGCATCATAGAAGGCACCGCTTCACTAAGGGTTGCACAGAGTGTAGCCCTTCCCTGCACCCTTTCCACACACCCAAACGCTGCAATTCTTTACGCTGGCCCTGAAAGTTGCTTGCGCTGGCTACTTTGCGCTGAAATTCCCCAAACAACTGAAGCGCTGGCTGGGTCAATCGCTGGGCTGAAAAGCTGGAGTGTTTTTACGTTAAAGAGACAGCAACGCAAGTCAATTTATTTATATATAAAAACTCCACTCTTAATGTTTTAAGTGGCCAGCCAAACTTGACCGGCCTGCCCCAAAATCACATAAAATAATCACTTGTGCACCTTATGGGTTAATAACAACAACGTACAAGAATTTTAAAAAAAAAAAACAAACAAACCCAGCGATGCCAAAGTCTCACGCTGCCCCACCTCTCCGCCCCTCCAGCATTGGATCTTTGCTTCTCTCCTGCGCGCAGTCAGAACTGTACCCATGGCTGACAATGAATTCCATGTACCCAACCCTTATCTTTCATATATAGACGAAGTTCCCGAAGAAGCCGTACCGGTGAATCCTCTCCCTATAACGGAGCTTCCGTAAGTGCTCCCGTCCCAGAACCTGTTCACAGAACCTCCTCCTGCACGTGTTCGTTATTCCCTTTGAGGCGTAACCATGCCGAATTCTCAGGACGGAGGTGGTCAATCTGACGATGCCCTTACTCTTATTAAGGAGCAGATGACCACACTTTCCATAAGCCTCGCATCACTTCACACTCGCTTGGATGAGATGCACACGGAAAACACTTCTCGAAGTCTTCCTGTTGTTTCTCGGACTACTAATGCAGCATCTCCAACACATTCTTCCGAAGCTTCAGTGGATGAACCAAACGAACCAGATCCAATTGAAGAGGTAGACAATCGCGAACTTCAATTACTTTACAAAATTTTTAATGCTGCACAGAAGAAGAAGCTTGATGTTAAATTGCCGGAACCATACACTAGTCGCCGCGACAAGCGCGTGCTGGACCAATGGCTGTTCAAAATGGAGATTTACTTATCGAACGCGGACTTGGTCGAGAGTAAAAAAGTTGCACTTGCTAGTTCTCTGCTCAAGGACACAGCATTTCTTTGGTGGCAACGACGGGTTACTGATGGTAAACACACACCTTCTTGGGATAAATTCCGACGTGCTATTCGTAAGGCGTTCGAACCTGCCAATGCAAATTTTCATGCCCGGTCCTCTCTTCGCCGCCTGAGCCAGACAGGTTCCTTGGCCGCGTACATCACAGAGTTCCAAAGGCTAACTCTGGAGATAGAGACCCTTAGTCCCTCTGATAAACTTCACAGCTTTATCGACGGACTCGAACCCAACCTGAAGGATGATGTGCACAAATACAACCATACCACCTTGGATGCTGCAATTTCCTATATGGAGCATCTTGGCGATAATTGGCGCCCTACATGGAATTTTCTCCCTGGTAACATATCTTCAAATAGCGCTCGCTTTTCACAGCGCGATCGCAGAGACAACTATAGCCAAAGTCAGCAACATCAGTCTCAGTTCAGACAGCAAGCAACGCAACCTTATTCAACTTCAAGGTTCTATTCTCAAGATCGACAATCTCAAAGCAGATCTTCTATACATGTTCCTCCACTTGATCGTGGTAAAGGACGTGATTTTTCTTAAGATCGGCATTCCAATACTCGGCAAGGCTCTTCGTCAAATGGATCTTCGACTTCAAAGAAGGAAGGATTATGTAAAATTTACAGTGGTGACCATAGATGGTATCAATGTCCAAAGAGACCAAATCCGTCTAATTTGAAAAGAAATTCCAACGCGGAAACATCATCGAATTCTGAACAACCAGATTCTGCTAAGGATAAAGGAAAATCTGTTGTCAATACGATTCGTGTCTCAGAGGATACGAGTATTCTTATGAAGCATGCTCACTGCAATTCTTCAGTTTTGGAGCCTCTCTCAAAGCAAGTTTTGAGCCTTCTTGGAACACTCAATGGTCGCTCCAACAATATTTTGGTGGACAGCGGATGCTCGAATAATTTCATCATCACTCAGATAGTTCAACAGTTTGGCTTACCAACTCAGAAGACATCTCACTTATATGATGTGGAATTAGCAGATGGATCAATTTTGACTTGTGATCAGACAGTTCAACAATTGCAGTTCGAAATTCAAACTTATGCAGATCAATTCGATTTCGAAGTCATGCCTTTATCTTATTACGACATGATTCTTGGTCAACATTGGTTATTCCAATATGACCCAACAATTAGCTTTCGAGGACATACTATCAATTTGTTCAAAGATGGACATGAATTGACTTTACACGAGCTTTCTCATGCGGAAAGAGTGATTTAAGCCTCACGTGTACTAGTCAAGTGACATGATACAGTGGATTATGAAGAGAATATAATTTCCGATGCAGATGTAGATATTATTATTGATGAACTTTTGAATTCATTAACTTCTCCGGAATCAATTGATGAAGACAAAGATAAAGATATAGTTGCAGATTCCAAGTCTGAAGACGACTATGCTTTCTTTGATTCTTTATTGGATGATGATATGCCAATTACAAGTCATGAAGTTACAGTTTCAGAAGATGATTCTGAAGAATTTTGGGATTCATTATTGGAAGATGATTACAATCTCAAGCCAAAATCCTCTCCAGAGATTACTAAAGTTGAAGTTATCCCATCTGAAGAATGTCTTGAGAAGATTTCCTCTTTGCCAAATATTTCACAGTTATTGGAAGATTTTGAACTAGAAGTCTTACATCACACGAAGAATTTTGAAGATCAACCTCTTGTTGCAGTCAACCTGATTAAGCTAGATTCCTCTAAAAAGTCTTTGAACAATGCAATGACATGGGACTTAGCAGAGCAAAAAGGTTTCGCAAGAAGCAAAGGTTCAAGACAAAGGTTTCCGATAACTCAAAGATTGAAGATTTTCGAAGATTCAATGCTTTTCCAGAGTTCTATCAACATCAGAAGTCGTTTCTTTGACACGGGCTCTCATTTTTAATGGGAGGGAATGTGTTGCTAAATTGGCTTTATCTTACAAAAAAATAATTCTAAATGAATTATTGGATTTATAAGTGAGAGGGTTTTCTCGCTTGGAACACCAAGGACAAATAATTCTAAATGAATTATTGGAATTTTAAGTGAGAGGGCTTTTCTCAGTGGAGACATCCGAGTACAGAGTATTCCTAGTGCGTCATTTAAAGTAATGACGGGAACACTGAGAACGGGAATATCTGTAAGGCCACCAGGAACGGGTACTTCTAATGCGTCACATCGGATGGGTGACAGGGAGCATCGGAAAGAAGTATCCGACCATCCGGGAACGGACATCTCTGATGCGTCATAGGATGGGTGACATAGAGCATCGTGAAGGAGATTGTACCATAAGTTCGGTAGGAAAGGACTAGGTGATGGGTATTCCTGATGTGTCACAAGGTGGGTGACGGGTGTATCGGAAAGGGAATATCCATAATCGGGAGGAAATTCCGAACTGTGTTAGAATTGTGCATAAGGAAAAAGCAAGCACTTGAATGAAGATGGGTTCAGAGGAAACTTTGAGGAAAAACAGATTCTTTTTGAGAAAGCGGGATTGCCTTTCGGGAAAGCAGATGCTTTCTCGCGAGGAAGTCTATGTCTGCATTGCAACTGTGCATGTGATTGCATCCAGGGACGCCTGGGAAGTGCTGTGAAAGCATTGTGTTTAACTTATAAGGCTTTATTGAGTTTTTGGACAGATTCATACCATTTTTAAAGGTGACCGACCGCCCACTTAATAAGTGGGCAACCATCTGATAAATAAGGCAACAGATCAGCCAGCGTTTTCTCTCTCTCTTTTTCTGGCAGAGCAGTGAAAGAAAAAAAACGAAAAAACAATTTTTTGAAAAAAAAAGAAAAAAACGACCGCGATCTCTACGCGAGCAGCTATTCGTGCCCGTGGCTAGGAGCTATAAAAGCATCACATGCCCTTACTCAGAGAGGAGGACCAATCTTTGCAAGGAGGAGATACTGCTGTAGATTTCAGCCGTAAAGAAGACGTTGCCGGTGATGCCCATGGCTGCCCCAAGTGTACCAGATGTCGCCAAGACCCAGTGCGCGAGTTCCCTCGCGAAGAAGTGCCTACGAAGCGTGTTTCCATCGCGACAAGTTGCTGTTTTTCTCTGTTTTCAGCCCATAAACGTCGTAGACGGGGCTGATTTACGAGAAGGAACCCGAGAACACACCTCTTTTGTGTGTAGGATTGGAAGAGAGGATTTTCTATGGAGAGATCTCTTCCAAGGAATTGCTTTTCGAGAATCGAGTTGCGTTTCGAGCGTCGAGACTTTGAAGGTAACGATTTTCATGTTCTGATCTTTGAGTATTTGATTGCAGGTGTACTTCCTCTTCGTGAGGGAGTAGGAGCAGAGGAAGGCATGAGCCTTTGCAGGAGAAAAGCGCTCTGAGGAACTAGAGCCAGATCAGCCCAGGGGTTTCGTACCCGAGTTTGGGAAGTAGATCCACGGATCGGAGAGAGGTAGTCTCTCAAGTTGCGATCCGGAAGTTGGGATTCCAAGTAAGGACTTCGTGTCCGGGAAAGCAGAGTTGTTCTGCGGGAAGAGGACTCTGGAAATAGAGTTCTAAAAGAGAGTTGCAGGGATGTCATGCCCTGAGTCTGGAAGGTGAGATCCAGAGGCGAGAACCTTGATTCTCGAGGAATTGGAATAAGGAACGGAAGTTCCTTGGAATAGGGTTTTGCCCTAGGAATCGGAAGCTGAGGCTTCCGGGAACCATCAAGTCTTATTCTAGAACGAACGTGGTAATACGTTCAGTTCAAGTGCTTGTGTAGACTTCTCCTCAGTAATAAAGATACTATTACAGGGGGGGACCAGCCCATCTTCTGGTCCCCAGTATTGTGTCGATCTTCTCACTCTCTATCTCTCTCTCTATTTATTTCTCTCTATATCCTCTGGCTTCAGTAATAAGTGATAAATCCTATTTATCCGAATGTATTTTATATTGTTATGCGCTCCCGTTTGTGACAGAATGTCAGGATTGTGACTATGTTAACAACAATACATCTACTCCTAGTTGCAAATACACGAAGTGCCATGCCAAGGAGGACCCCTGCGCTTGGATGGTCACACCCCTTCACCCAAAGGACGTGTCTCTTCGCCAAAAGCCACACTCCTTCGACGACTGGTCACACCCCTTCGCTCTACGGGTGCGACTCTTCGCCCAATGGCTACAGCTCTTCGCCGAAAGGATGTGTCTTTACGTCTAAAGTCGTGTCTCTTCACCAAGAGACGTGTCTTTTCATTTATGTCTCTTCGTCTCCTATATAAGGAGCCCTTGTATCACACATTTCAATCAATCAAACACAGAGTCTTTTAAGTCTTGTCTCGAGTACAGTTCAAGTTTCTTAAGTCTTAATCATGAGTTTTACTTAATTGAGGATTAGTACCTAGAACCCTTACAGCACTTCTCCCGCATAACCTAACAAGGTCCGAGCCATGAGCTATTCAGTGACTCCCTCATCACTCCTCCCGCAAAATTCAAATAACCTAAAAGATCCGGGCTATGAGATATAGAGGCCTTTTACTACCAAACTCCCCCAAACCGCAACCTGAGTCGTTTGGAGGTGCTGAGAGTAGCCACTACTCAGACTTCTTAATACTCTCCCCGTAAATAACCATGCTCGTCCGGGCCATGAGTAACAACACTTTTCAATCATTCAATACTCCCCCCACAAATAACCACAAGGGTCCGGGCCATGAGTATGAACAAGCATTCTCAAACATCATTTCTCACCCTCCACCCGGGATTTTAAAACCAGTATTAAAACCAGAGTCAAACATTTCAAATCGGCACCAAGACAGGTTTAAAACAGATACCATCCATTTCAAACAAAGTTTCAAACAATACTTTCTCAAACAAAGTTCAAAAGTATCTAACTGTAAAACAACTAGAGAGTTCATTCAGGGTTTTGTTCGGACAACCGAACTTTGAGGACGATTGGCTTGCCCTTCTGCATCACGGTGATGGTTCGGTTCCGAACCTGGAGAGTCGCATCATTCTTGTCATGCCAAGGCATGCCTAATAGAAAGTCACAATTGCCCAACTTCATGATGTGGAAATCGGCTTTCCATGATAATCTTGAATAGTCACTGGAAGAGCACCAATGAGCGGTACCACTTTCTGAGTTTGCCCCATGGCTAGCTCAGCTTCAATTTCTCCACCCTCTGCATCATAATCAAAGTGCATCTGCTTTAAGAATTCTGGATGGATGAAGTTCTCTGTAGCTCCGGGGTCAAAGAAAATAAGGGCTCTGAAGCCATTGACTTTGGCATATGCTCGACACAATTCATTTGTACTTTCAAGGCGTATGCCATAGATGTCAGGTACTAATCCAATAGCCAGTTTAGCTTTTTTGGCTGGAGATGGTCCTAGGTTTCTGTCGACTGTCGACGCGGATGTCACGTGACACATCCAACCCTATGTGTCCGTGGACAAGCTACAGCATGACCAGGGTTCAGTTCAGTCAAGTCAGTCTAGAATAGAAAGTGATATGGCACTTTTGTGAGTCTGTTCGCAGACCGTGCATGTCCAGACACTTAGATTAGATGCATATCCTCCGATTGCACACAACATGATCATCAACATTACCATCAGAATCCATCAAGAGCATTTTCCAGTGCATTAAACCTATTTTCCCTATTTTGACCTTTTTTACTTATTATTTTTAAGTGACTTTTGTTGGAAACTAGGTAGGGCAATTTTGCGAAGTTTGTATATATAGAAACCTAGCGCTAGCACTTTCTGGCAGAAGAGGCAGCAGGAGCACTTGCTCAACAAGCAACTTCTCAGCAGGACCCCAAGATTCTCTAGCGTTTTTGCATCACTGTAGATGGGCTAGCGTTTTTGGATCAAGAACCCGGATTAGCTAGTGTTTTTGCATCTACATCAGCCTAGCGACAGCAAAGGACAGATCAACACTAGCGTTAGTGGTTTGCACCGGCAGATCCGCAGCGTGTTTGCAACAGGACCCATTTTCAGCCCTAGCGTTTTTGGTTTGCAGATCAACCTCAGTGTTTTTGCAGATATTCACGACGGAATCAGCCCTAGACTCAGCGTTTTCAGTTTTCAGTAGTCAGAGAGCGCAGAAGAAGTCCCGAACCTCGCAGATCTCACCTTCCCGCAGCAGTTCCTCGCCGCACGGTGGGATCCATCAAAGTTTACAGTTTCAGCCCGGAAAACACAGATTTCAGCACCTGCATTTTCAGCGCGTCGTCGTCACATCGACGCCATCGACATCGTCACTGACATAGAGTCAGAATTCAACAAATAAAGATTTGCAGATTTCAGCCCTTAGCGTTTTCAGATTTCAGCCCGTCTCGTCGTCGTCTTCATCGTCGTCGACATCGTCATCAAGTCCAAGCATTGTAGAGATTTGTGCAATCATAAGTAGACAACTCTCGCCATAGAGAGTGGGACCTTCGGAGGAGGATTTGACAACATTTTTGGTGTCGTATTCTTCTCTCTCTATCTCTCAGTCACAACACCTTCATTCACAGTGTTCATCCACTTTGTTTGCGTCCATTGCACTCTCTCACTAAAGGAACGGAAGGCTCTCCCTTCCGTAAGTAAAAGGAACCCTTGAACACAGTTCGCAGCACTTATCTTGAGCAAAGTTCAAAATTCACTTCCGCTGCACCTTACATTGGTATCAAAGCTTTGACAGTGTTCTGTATCACTCAAGAGAAGAACCACAAGAATTATTTTTGCTTGTTGCGGTCACACATAACCCAAGACCACTTGGGCGTGTCGATTCCTAATCGTGTTTTTGAAGAGTAACAGGAAACCCAAGAAAGAAGGGCTTGTCCAACCTCCCCTTGTGCCTCTTTTCACTCATTGAGAGCGGACCGTGCACTTAGCGGCCGGCCAATCGACGTGAGGTGGGAAAAAGCAACCTTGGTGTGAGCGCAAGGCCGCCAAGGGGTGCGCCCGCAGAAAAGAGTAGAACTCGGGTGAAGAGAAGATCCTTCTCTAACATAGATTGCAAGCGAAAGAAGACCCTCAAGAACCTCAAGAACTCAAGACCCCTAAGAACCCAAGACCCGCAAGAACCCAAGTTCCTCGTGAACTTAACAACCCAAGACTTCAATGGATGGTCATCACCCAAAGTGGTATGGATACTTTGCATGAAGGTGATGAGCATGGAGTTAGCGAAGAAGAATTTTCCCCACCAGGAGGTTTCGCTGACCCTCCCCCTTCCCCATCTATGGCAAGGATTGCACTAACTCCTATGGAGGAGTTGAAGCAGTTGTTTATGGACAGGAAGTTAGAACGCGAAGAAAGCAGAGCAGAAAGAAAAGCAGAAATGGATCGCAAACACAAAGAAAGAAGAGCCGAAATAGAGCGCGAACACCAAGAAAGAATTGCAAAAATAGCCCGCGAACACGAAGACAGAATGACAGCCATAGCCCGTGAAAACGAAGAAAGAATCACAGCCATAGAGCGTGAGCACAACGAAAGGAAAGCCGCCTTGTTGCGACTCTTTTCTCAAGTGCAGACAGAGATGCAAGAGATTTGGGAAAAGGAGACTCTCTCAGTCTCTTCTTCTCCCAAGCAAGACACACAGGAATTACAGGATTTGCATGATGATAAGCATGATGAATTGCATGATAATGATGAGCATGATGATTTGGATGATAAGGACAAGCATGATGATTTGCATGATGATCAAGATGTGATTTCTCACAAGCATGATGATTTGCAAGGATGATCAAGATGTGATTTCTCACAAGCATGATTGTTCACAAGGATGATGGTTTAGTTGTCACTGTTTCTAGTGAAGCTAACCTCATTGCAGATTCGATCAATCACGAAGAACCGATCTTGGCTCTCGAGTCAAGGTCTAAAGAACCCCCTCAGGAAGAACCGATCTTGGCCCTCGAGCCTAGGTCCAAAGAACCATTACAAAAAGTACTATGTGTTCGAATGATTTGTCAGCACGCATTGTTCGAGTGTTTCATTCGTGATCGTTTCCTATATTTTAGTCAGCGTCTTTATGTAATCCCTTTCCAAAGGCATGCCATATTGTACGTTGAGCACGATTTACTCATGAATGAGTACGGATGTATGCGGATTTCTCATGAAAAGCTGAAAAGTATGCATTCAAGGAATTCACATACCATGTCTCTTCCTTGGCACGACACAGTTGTAGCAAGAGCACAAGAAAGTATGAGCACCAAGCATGGTCATTTCCATTGTGTTTTGCCACAGTGGATTGATTTAGATCAGAAACACAAGATTCGATCTCATTGTTTGCGTGTGTGTGGTGAACAGGTTGGCACTGCGTATCTCTGTTCATCTACATTGCATGCACAGTCTTTGAGGAAGACAAGATTTTTTCCAATCACTTTACATGGAATCGGTATGTTCATGTTTTTGTGTTGGAAGTGTCACAAAGTGATGACGTGGCTACCCGAGAGAAACCCTAACCTTGACTGCTACTGAAAACCCTAAATCTGGAAACCCTAACCCTAAAACCTACAAACCCTAAAATTTGCCAGAAACCCTGACCCTAACCCTAACCCTAACCCCAAAAGGGCAGCACGATAGAATCCCGAAAAAGCGCAAGCATGCTAACGTAGCAGAATCCAGAAATTTACGGAGATGCTTTTCTGCGGCAGAATGTTTTAGCGACGCAATTTGAGAGAGATTTTTGGCTAATGCTTTTTCTCTACGCAAATTGCAAGGAGAGAGAACTCCATTGCTACTTTTCGGAAAGCCCAAGAGAGCTTGTGAGAGAAAAGAGTTTTTGCTTTATTTTTAAGCTTTTGGGGCTCTGCTTTTGGCATCCCTTGTAAACAATGAATAAGTGGTTTGTGCTCCCACTCTGCAGAGCATTTGGACGCAGAGTCTGAGAGTGAGACCCGAACCACTCTTGTACTTTGAACACTGATTAATACATAAAGAAATACCGAAAGGGGCGCCAGTCTTTGGGGCCAATATCTCTAGGCACGGAATTCCACCGGGCCAGTGCAAATCTATTGTGAACTGTGAACAGTTTTGAAGTGGTTATTTGGTGTTGTCGTGATTGATTCTTGATTTGGAGTGGCCAAGTCTGTTACAATGGTCTCAGAGCACGGCCGATTTCTCTTCTACGGGAAATCCGATCCCAATTTTTTTTCCGCGGCACCTATGGCTTCATGCAAGGATCAGTCGACTCCCTCTGCATCCGGAGATGCGGGCAGGGATCGCAACGAAGATTCCGACAGAGTATGGCCCGCCTCGGCCTACTCAGGCGGAGCAACGAGAGATGAAGCATCGTCAATTGATCGGCGATGCAACAAAGATGATGCTCAGTTTTGCGAAGGACCCGAAATTGGCAAAATATATGAGCGAGACTCCTTTTCAGGAAGTGCACGAGCAGTGGCCGAAAACCACAACACCACCCCCGAAACCCGCTCTCAAGAAACCTTCTTGTTAGGTGCAGCGGAATGAATGTTGTATTTTCTCAAGATTAGTGATCTTTATTGCTCAAGGTTCCTTTTAGTTCTTTAGGGAAAGAGAGAGCTTTCAGTCTTGTAGAGTGTTGTGGTAACGAACAAAGTGAGTGGATTGTGCGTGCAAGTGAATGAGACTGAGAGAAGGAGAGAGAAGAGATACGACACCCGAGAGGTTGTAAAACCCTCCTCCGAAGGCCCCACTCTCGTCGGCGAGAGTGGTCTACTTTGATTGCACAAAGGTGTACAATGCGTATGCAATGGACTATGCAACTTGGTCTATGCCGATGACGACGACGACGAGGACGATGGCTGAAATCTGAGATCTTCTAATCACTGAATTTCGGGACTGTTTCGGTGGCTGAAAATGACTGTTTTGGCTGCGTTTTCTTGGCTGAAAAATGAGGTTTCTTAGGGTTGAAAACTATTGGTCTTTACGGGCTGAATCTGCTACACTTTAGGTGAATGATGCCGGTCTTAATTTGCTGCTGAAATCCAAAAACGCCAGGGGCTGAAATTGGTCCTTCTGTCGCCGGGGTTCTACAAATGCAAAAACGCTAGGCTGATCTGCTGTGTCGTGATGACGCCAGGGCTGATCTGCTGTGCACAAATCGCCAAGGCTGATCTGATGCAAAAACACTAGGTCTTCTGTGGAGAAAACGCCAGAGTAGTCGCGGGGGTTGGTCTTGCTGAGAAGTTGCCTGTTGAGCAAGGTGCTCCTGCTGCCTCTTCTGCCAGAAAGTGCTAACTTGGGTTTGCTTATATATTAACTTAGCAAAATTGCCCTACCTACTTTTGTTGGAAAGTCACTAAAAAATAATAAGTGAAAATACCAATAAATAGGAAAATAGGCTAAATGCATTGGAAAATTCCCCTAACTGATGCGAATGGATTCTGATGGGAATTCCAATGATCACAAAAGTATCAGATCACCGCTAATTTAGACTTGACTGGATTGACTAAACCCTGCTGTGGTGTAGCTTGTCCACGGACACATAGGGTTGGGATGTGTCACGTGACATACCCTCCTTTTCAAAGTGAGGTATTGGTACCGAACTGTATGGCGTCGAGGGAGATCGCCAACAGCATCCGGAATCCTGGAAGGGACTCTTCGCCGGCCCACTCTAATGTGTGGGTCGTGCGGTACTTGAACTTCATAAAGGTCTGCAACGCTTGCTTCTTTGGGCCGCGCCAAAAGCGACACAAAGTCTTCTGAATCTCCTTTGATGCTTCAACTTCGTCTAGAGTACTGCTTCTTCCATCTTCAAGAATCTCCATGGCTGAAAATTCCTCAAACCATCTCCAACACAAAACCATGAACATACCCATTCCATGTAAAGTGAAGGAAAAAAATCTTGTCTTCTCTAAAGACTGTGTATGCAATGTAGATGAACATAGAAACGGAGTGACAACCCGTTCATCAAACACATGCAAACAATGCGATCGAATCTTTTCTGTTTGATCGAAATCAATCAACTGTGACAAATCACAATGGAAATGCCCATGCTTGGTGCTCATACTATCATGTGCTCGTTCAGAAATTGTGTCATGCCAAGGAAGAGACATGGAATGTGACTTCCTGACATACAAACTTTTCAACTTTTCATAAACAATCCGTATACATTCGCGCTCATTCATGAGAGAAACGTGCTCAACATACAATATGTCATGCCTAGGAAAAGGGATCACATAACGATGCTGACTAAAATACAGGAAACCTTCACGAATGAAACACTCGAACAATGAGTGCGTATCAATCATGCGAACACATAATACTTCCTGTGATGGCTCTTTGGACCAAGGCTCGAGAGCCAAGATCGCTGCTTCGGGATCTATCGAATCTACAACGAGGTTAGCTTCGCTAGAAAAAGCATCCGCTAACACATCATCCTTGTGAACAATCACATCATCTTCATGCAATTCATCATGCTTGTGAGAAATCACATCTTGATCATGCAAATCATCATGCTTGTGAGAAATCACATCTTGATCATGCAAAGCACCATGCTTGTCATTGTCATCCAAATCATCATGCTTATCATTGTGCTTCAAATCATCATGCAAGTCATTGTCAATCAAATCATCATCATGCTTCACACAATCATGCAAATCCTGTGTGTCATGCTTTGGAGAAGAAGAGACTTGAGACAATCTCTTTTCCGTGATTCTGCGCAAAGTACGCCTGTACTTGAGAATAGAGTCGCCAAAACTCTTTGTTTTGTTGGTCGCTTTGTTCTAGTATTGCTTCTCTTTCTGCTTTGTCTTTTGGGTGCCTGCGATCCATTTCTGCTTTTCTTTCTGCGTGTCTGCGTTCCATTTCTGCCTTTCTTTCTTTGCATTCACGATCGAATTCTGTCATTCTTTCTGCATTTCTTGCTTCGCGTTCTAACTTCCTTTCCATAAACATCTGGTTCAAAGCCTCCATAGGAGTTAGTGCAATCTTTGACGTAGATGGGGAAGGGTCGGAAAAACCTCCTGGTGGGGAAAATTCTTCTTCGCCTCTCTCATGCTCATCACCTCCAAGTGAAGTATCCATTCCGCTTCGAGTGATGACCATTCTGCAATCGTGGGTTCTTGCGGGTTCTTGGGGGTCTTGGGTTCTTAAGTTCACAAGGAACTTGGGTTCTTGAGGTCCTTGATTCCTGAGCATCTTGGGTTCTTGAGGTTCTTGAGTCTTGAGGGTCTTGGGTTCTTGGGGTTTTCTTTCGCTTGCAAATCGCGTTGGAGAAGGATCTTCTCTTCACCCGAGTTCTACCCTTTTCTGCGGGCGCACCCCTTAGCGGCCTTGCGCTCACACCAAGGTTGCTTTTTCCCACCTCACGTCGATTGGCCGGCTGCTAAGTGCACGGTCCGCTCTCAATGAGTGAAAAGAGACACAAGGGGAGGCTGGACAAGCCCTTCTTTCTTGGGATTCCTGTCACTCTTCAACAAAACACGATTAGGAATCGACACGCCCAAGCGAACTTGGGTTCGTGCGACCTCAACAAGCAAAAAAATTCTTGTGGTTCTTGTGGTTCTTTCCTTGAGTAATGCAGAACACTTTCAAAGCTCTGATACCAATGTTAGGTGTAGCGGAATGAATGTTGTATTTTCTCAAGATTAGTGATCTTTATTGCTCAAGGTTCCTTTTAGTTCTTTAGGGAAAGAGAGAGCTTTCCGTCTTGTAGAGTGTTGTGGTCACGAACGAAGTGAGTGGATTGTGCGTGCAAGTGAATGAGACTGAGAGAAGGAGAGAGAAGAGATACGACACCCAAGAGGTTGTAAAACCCTCCTCTGAAGACCCCACTCTCGTCGGCGAGAGTGGTCTACTTTGATTGCACAAAGGTGTACAATGCGTATGCAATGGACTATGCAACTTGGTCTATGCCGATGACGACGACGATGACGACGACGATGGCTGAAATCTGAGATCTTCTAATCGCTGAATTTCGGGACTGTTTCGATGGCTGAAAATGACTGTTTTGGCTGCGTTTTCTTGGCTGAAAAATGAGGTTTCTTAGGGCTGAAAACTGATGGTCCTTACGGGCTGAATCTGCTACACTTTAGGTGACTGATGCTGGTCTTAATTTGCTGCTGAAATCCAAAAACGCCAGGGGCTGAAATTGGTCCTTCTGTCACCGGGGTTCTGCAAATGCAAAAACGCTAGGCTGATCTGCTGTGTCGTGATGACGCCGGGGCTGATCTGCTGTGCACAAATCGCCAAGGCTATCTAATGCAAAAAAGCTAGGTCTTCTGTGGAGAAAACGCCAGAGTAGTAGCGGGGGTTTGTCTTGCTGAGAAGTTGCCTGTTGAGCAAGGTGCTCCTGCTGCCTCTTCTGCCAGAAAGTGCTAACTTGGGTTTGCTTATATATTAACTTAGCAAAATTGCCCTACCTACTTTTGTTGGAAAGTCACTTAAAAATAATAAGTGAAAATATCAATAAATAGGAAAATAGGCTAAATGCACTGGAAAATTCCCCTAACTGATGCGAATGGGTTCTGATGGGAATTCCGATGATCATGTTGCGTGCAACCGGAGGATATGTATCTATGCTAAGTGGCTGGGCATGCACGGTCTATGAATAGACTCACAAAAATGCCAGATCACCGCTAATCTAGACTTGACTGGACTGACTAAACCCTGTTGTGGTGTAGCTTGTCCACGAACACATAGGGTTGGGATGTGTCACGTGACACTTCTGCCCACAAGCAATATTTAGAGAAGGAATTAGAAGAGGTGGTTGATGCATGGATTTGCTTCATGAAGCGCTCAAGCTCTTCTAGTTGTACTGCCATGACGGGTATATTAAGAATCGTCTAATACCACTGTCACAAAAATAGAAGCGTGCACTTAAATACTTTAGAGTTAATGTAACTATTCCACGTAGGATCTGCACAAAATAATAGTGAGAAAACAATGCGGAAAAAGAGCACAGCACTAGGGACCAAAAGGAACACAGCACTGGGCGCTCAAGCTCTTCTGGTTGTACTGTCATGATGGGTATGTTAAGAATCGTCTCTCCTTGTAGAAAAGGAATAGAGAGGATTGTGCTCTAATACCATTGTCACGGAAACAGAAGCGTGCACGTAAATACTATAGAGTTAATTTAACTATTCCATGTAGGATTCTGCACAAATAATACTGAGAAAACAATGTGGAAAAAGAACACAACACTAGGGACCAAAAAATGGGTTGGTCCCTCCCCTTGAAGGAGATTTTCTATTAATTATGAGCTATTACAAGCACATGAACCGGAACAGCTTACACTGTTCTCCGTCTCGAAGACCATTCTAATGCATAAAATGCATGTATTTGTGAGCCTATTGGCTGAAATTTGTCATACCTGAGCCGAAAACGGCTATGCCTGCTTCGTTATGAAATCTTCTTGGCGAAGGAGGTCCCTTCTGTCATCTGCTCGCGTAGGAGATGCCTAAGCGAATTCGTCTCATAGGTCATTTTGGCCTTTGGAAGGCGTTAATATAACATTTCATCTCATCTCTCTCTCTCTCTCTCTCTCTCTCTCTCTCTCTCTCTCTCAGGAGCTAAGTTCTGCATGTAGCATGACAAGTGTAAATCAATTGCAGCAGATAGATTGTGAAGGCCAAGGGGTATGTGTACCTCAATATTTATCTTTTCAAAAAGGTCTAAATCAAGCTCGTAACCGGTAGCAGAAAAACAAAATTTTCCCTCTGGTTCAATCTTGACTTTTGGGTCCTTTGCGTCAGGTAAATCTATGGTTATGAGAACTTTATCAGACCTTTGAGCCCACTTCACCTCAGGATGCCGCCTACAGTCCACGAATAATCAGAATGAGGCCATTTTCATGTCTTGAATACCTTAACATTCTTATTTAACCAATTACCCTAACTCTCCTACAGTGTTATCAATGTCCTGCTTTCTGATAGCTCAGTCAGCAGAGTAACTTCACCTTATCAAAAGTGCCAGTAAGTTTTTTGATTTCAGAAACTGCCTGCAGCTTAAACTGTTGGAATATAAACACACACGCAGTCGCATGCACGCCGCCCCCCCCCCCCCCCCTAATGATGATGAAATCATAGTGCAAACCAAATGTCAGGGATTGCATGTTAGAATGCTGCTCAGTGGCAAACTCACTAACAACCTGCTGCTGAGATTTTCACCCACCTAATGTGGTTAATAGGCCTCCTCATAAACACCACGTTATCATTACATCAACACAGTAGACAAGACGCGTCTGACCAATAGTAAGCTTAGTATACAGTTTAGTTTCACACGCCAAAAGTTGTGCCATTCTTATACTCTTTTGCACTGGCGACGTTAGCTTCTGCCGGTTTTGATGTCTATTTGTGGCATAGACTATGCATCAAATCAACCTGCCATAGCTAGTTCCGTAGAACGATGCTTCTCAATAAAATGTCTTGGTGCAAACGTTTGTAGCACAAATTCTGAACTCAGAAACATGGCACAAAAGGACCCATTGTAGGACGACATCATATATTGTGCCTATGTCCCCCTGTGGGCTTGCAATGAGCGATGGACAAGAAATTTCTGCTACATACTCACCCCATGATCGTAGGCTCCCCTTCCTCTGCACTCTGTTGCTGAAGGGCAAGAAGGTTAAGAGATATAATTTACTGTATATTCATGAGAAGGCGAAGAAAAAAGAGCAAGAAAATTTAGAATTACACAAGGCCACGTCACGCATGGGCTAAACAATTGATGAGGGGCGATCTTTGGTCACGCATTTAGGTCTCCCCAATCTCGCGTTCAGTTCAGACTGCCTGAAGCTGGAGCACTTTTCTGTGACAAGCCAATGGAAAGTGGCGCCCATCTGCAACGTGGTTCACACTTAACGAAGCCCATCTGTCACCAGTGCCTTGTTCCTTTCTCAGAGACTTCTTAACGAGAATGGTGGGCAGCAATCTGAACAGTATGCACACCTTGGTTCTTGGGTGCACCTTTTGTGGGTGGAAAAGTGCAGGTCTAGGGAGTGGGGAGGAGCGCGCAATCTGAACCTAGCTTTAAAAACATCAAAAGAAAATAAGTGAAAAGGTGACTTTAGGAAATGAAAAGATGTTAACCATCACGGCTCATGGACACCCCATCACCGACGACGGACGTGTATTATGTATTTGGTAGAGTCAGGTATCGGGCTTGTCGGACCAATAGGAAAAGGATAAGAGTGATCGTCGATGAGAGGCACACTCTAACTGGGACATTCAAGGGATTAGTTGGCTAAGCATGGGCGCCCAAGTGTGAATGGGGTGAGCTCATATAAAAGCCAACTAAACCTAAAATTCACTTATTCTCTCATTTGTGCAATAGAAGAGTGCTCTTGCTCCATCTCCATCTCCATCTTTTTCTTTTTCACC
The DNA here is from genome assembly GCF_014529385.1 of Adiantum capillus-veneris. Lineage (NCBI taxonomy): Eukaryota > Viridiplantae > Streptophyta > Polypodiopsida > Polypodiales > Pteridaceae > Adiantum > Adiantum capillus-veneris. The sequence continues at coordinate 20,010,023 of NC_140943.1, forward strand.
TCCTTGTGTGTGTGTGTATGTGTGAGAGAGAGAGAGAGAGAGAGCGCGATCAAGCATTGCAGCGGCACGACGGCGGTGAAGCGGTTGAGCGCGGCGAAGCAGCGGCTCCTTCTTCTTCGCAGCGAGGAATCCTCCACGGCAAGAGCATAGAGCGGTGAGTGACACACCATTGCCCTCTTTTGAGCTTACTAGCTAAGCTAGTTGTGTGCTTGGAGCCGTCTATGGCTCGCACACAGTGTTAGGCAAGGCCCTTGCTTCGACAGTGCGACAAGGAGCGCACATTTTTGGCACCGTTACCGGGGAATCGCTCTGCACTAAGCCCAAGAGGCACTTTGTGCTTCTCCTATGAGTTGTTTGTAGTAGGAAAGAAGAGGAAGAGGAAGAGGAATGAGTTGTTTTTCTGCAAGTTGTTAATTTCTGTATTGTCTGCAAATTCTGTGATTTCTGCATAATGTTGTGTTTTCTATTTGCACACAGTCTTTGCACGGTTAGTAGTCGTTACCTTGTTCGCAGTGAATGAATAAGTAGGAAGGCAGTTAGCAATTTCTGTTTGCACACAGTCTGTACACAGTTTTCTCTCAAGGTTTGCCTGCACACAGTCTTTGCACAGTAAGGTAGTGAGAGAGGAACTAGGTGGACGGTTAGCCCACTGTCAGTAAGCAGTTAGCAGAGTGGTTAACAGATTAGTTAGTGGTTAGCAGCACTGTTAGTAAGTAGATAAAGTAGTGAGCTGTCTGTGAGCTGTTGACAGAGAGGTTAGGCAGGTGTTGACAGTGTGTGTGGCCAAGAAAGGGTCACCTAAACCGCGCGCGATCGTCGCCTCAAAAAAAACAAAACAAAACAAAAATCGAAAATATTTAAGCGTGAGTGACTGGGGGCCTACACTAAAATTTTGATCGAGATCCCAAGCCCAAGCCCAAGCCCAAGCCCAAGCCTCAGTCCTCAGTCTTATGATGTATACTAAACTCACTATTATATATATACCCTACCCCCTCAAGAGGGAATGAGAGCATGTGGGGCAAATCCTCCACTCTCCTCCCTTCTCTTCCCACTTACACCCTTAGACTTTCTAATTTGGACTAGTTCCCTACTAGAGATTGACGGTTTTAGGGATTCCGAGGGCATAAAGTGACCAAACGGAGGGCTGTAAAGCACGGCACGTCCCTCTGACCGAGACGCTCGTTTTGAGCTATCATAGGTTCTATTCTATAGCTGGGTCATAAAAAAAGGAACAAAAAATCAAAAAAATAAAAAAAAATTTAAGAAAAGACTTGGGTTGCAAAACACCCAAAAATACTAGGTGAGCAGCCTTCACGGGCACTCACTGACACTTCTAGGAGATCCAAGTCATATGAACCTACGCTCTGGACGAGTGTTAGAGCACGAGTATATTGGTAGTGCCTCCATTTACGCGGGCACCCATTATTCCTCCACCCTAGGTTCTGGACCTTCGGCCGAGACTCAAGGTAGCGCGACCCAAGATCCTCATATCGCGTCTAGTGATTCTTCCTCTGACTACGAAGTCATGGAGGGGTATCCTACACCAAACCCTGATAGTTCAAGTCAAGACATGCATGCCATGGGCCCACGGCCCGGGTCCAACGTGTTTAGCCGCTTAAAAGAGACCCTTAGTAGAGCTACTCGCTCCGAACATGCGGTTAATGAAATAAATGAAGGGAGTGGGGAAGTAAATTCGTCATTCATGCCTAAAATAGACCCTATGCTTCTTGAGAGTGTGCATGTGAATGTTCCATCCACTGCACCTCCTGATCCTTTAGGACTATCTCCCTCTGAGGTTTTACTACCCGATGGTAGGAGTCTTGCCGAAGTACAAGAGATCGAACGCTATATACAAGCAACAAGGGAGAGGGAAATTGAGAACCTTCGAAGGCTAGAACAAAGTTGAGCCCTGAAAGCAAAGGCTCCTATGACAACAATCATGCCAGCCGAGCAACCGAGTGCTCCCAAGGTAGCAGTCACGGAGGGGCAAGCGATGGGGAGCAATAATGCTTCCACTTCGAGGGAAACCTCCAGCACGCCAGGCCTAGATGGGATATTCCTAAACGAAAATTGGGAGTATGACCTACAAGCAGAAGCTTTAACTGATCGGTACACAGGACACACCTATCATGTGGGTTGGTTAGATGTTCTACAATCCACATCGGGTGCTACTAGCATAGATGAGCAACAACAGAAAGTCTGTGATGTCCTCCATAGGATTGTCGAGTTAGAAAGACAGAACACAGGGATCAACATGCCTTCAACAGGCCTAATGAGATTCTTGGATACGGAAAAGGCCAACCAACCAACCCTATCACAAATGGAGACTCCCTCAGTGAGCCCCATTGATCCTCCATATGTTGTTTCGCCAGGAGCCTCAGTACAATTTGAGCCCACAAGTAGCAGCTTTACCTTCCCAGATCTAGCTCATCTTTCTCTTAATGACACTACGGCTACCATGTATATCCCAGTGGTGAGTGTGACAAGAAGTACACCATGGAGTTCATTTGTTAATACTGCGCCGATGCCTAGTAGCACAGTGCCCCCAACTATACCTACATGTATGTATCAATCATGTGCACCTGTCGTACCTCAGCCTCATGTAGCACCTACACCTCCGATTATTCCAAGAGCTTACAATCCACAATGGAATTATCCAAGCTCTTATACAAGTGGAGTCATGCCATTTAATAATAACATGTCATATCAGGCACCCCCTTTGCCTAGGGCCACGCCTGTAAACTTTGGACCACCGTCTGGTACACCACCATACGAAATATGGGACCCAAGAGCTGCGCGTATGCCAAGGCCAAGGCCAACTCCCATCTCACATGTGGTTCCAGGAGCACATACACCCATTATACCTGCTCAAATAGGAGATTTGGCAACATTTTCTCAAACTATCGATCGCTCTATTGCGGAAAACATGCGTAGTGCGCCTAATATAGAGCCTAGGAGCAAGGCAGTTCAAGTAGCTAAGCTCACACAGAAATTCAGTGGAGACGGAGATGCTAGAAAGCATATGGAAGTCTTTGAACATGTGTGCGATTCCTTGGAAGAGCACAATGAGCTACATAAGTACAAGGCTTTGAGTTTGACCCTAAGCGGAAAGGCTGGAGATTGGTATAGAACCTTAAGAGTAGAAGAGAAAACGATATACTCTACTCTTAGGAGACTGTTCTTAAAAGAATACATACGAGAGGGAGTACTTTGGGGTGTAGCCTCTCAGCTCCAGAAAGCCCAACGAGAAGAAGGTGAATCCGTGAGAGACTTCATTAGTCGCCTAAAGAATTTGAATTCTCGATGCAATCCAAACGAGCGATTCAACAACAACCAATTGCTCGATAGATTCATTAGGGGACTACGACATGAAAGTATTTATAATGGCCTAGTCATTAGAGGTATCACTACTTGGGAAGCAGTCACCATGAATGCAATCCAATTGGAGGATAATTTAATGATTGTAGGAGAAAGAGTGTCTGCCGAGCCGAAGTCTAGTAGCTCGCAAGCATCAGGGCATGAGCCAATGAAGATAAAGCCAATCGTGAAAGAGCAAACGATATCTGAGATGACTTTGGCAGGTCTCACCAAGGCCATCCAAGAAAGCCTTAGGGGTAATCGTGCTCCACAAAACACTTATATGTATCCAAGAAGGGAGCAGCAATGGTGCTCAATCTGCTTGGGCCCACATACTACGAGTGAATGCCCTACTTTCATAGTAAAGTTTAACGGGACTTGTAACGCGTGTGGTAGGTATGGCCATCAAGCGAAGGATTGCCTAATGCTTAAACGCATCATGGAAAATAGACCGCCTATAGCTTGGGCAGACTCACCTCGAGTTCCTGCATTGATGCCTACCCCATCCATGGAGAAACAGTTGCCATTACAGCACATGGTCCCTAGAACCCAAAATGTGGTCCAAACCACACCGTTGCCACCTCCAGTGCTAGGACCGCAACCCCCTCATCCAAGAGTTACACCTATGAACCAAATAGGTTGCGAGTCATCTAGTACTTATGTAGATTGCGAAGAAGACATAGACTCTAGTATCACCTATGGAGTCGACATGCTTGAGGAGTGTCCCATGTACTATATGGAAGACCATTGGGGACAAATCAAACCGGTATATCAAGCTACTGCGCTAGCAGCAAGAGGCCAAAACATTAATAGTTTTGCCAGGAGACCACCTCTTCACTGCTACGAATGTGGTGGACCACATCGAGTAGCTGAGTGCCCCATTAGAATGCAAAAGAATGCTGCACTAATGCAAACAAGTCAAGGGAGTGCATTGGCAATGCCAATACTCACTTGTAATCGTTGTGGCATAGATCATTTGATCGCACAGTGTCCTAACAATCCAAACGCACCGAAAATCACACCATTGAACATAATAGAGATTGTTGATGGGACACCACCAACTATAAACATAGCACCAGTGAATGCACTCACACGGTCGATGCTCCAAAAGCAAAATTACATCCTCGAAGAGAGAGATGCTGCATCCATTGGCCGAGCGAGAAAGAAGAAAACACAAAGAAAGAAATCCCTTAATGCTTCTAGCTCAAAACCTAGTTCAAAGACTAACATAGGGACAGGAGAGGATCCCGCGTATATGAATGACCCTGAGGATGACTCAGATTCGATAGAGACCACGGAGACCAAAACTATTACTACAAAGGAAAAAGCCAGTGAGGAGGATCACGAGAGGGAATTATGACGAACACCAAAAGAGTATTCAAAGTTAAACCACCCAGTAGCGAACCCCCAAGATAAGCCACGAGAGACAAAAAATGAGGATTGCAAGAGAAAGATTGGAACCTATCCAAACCCAACAGTGGAAATTGAACGAGTCCAACAACTGAGGGGTTTGGTGGAAGAAACTCAACGAACATTAGAACCTGAACCCAAACATATCAAGATGTCGGACACAGTGTTTCCCACACAAGTTCAACCTCACAAGAACTACAGGCCGTTATCTATACCCAATATCATTCGGGAAGAGAGTGAGGGTAGGACATCTGAAAGTGGACACACACCTTTCCTACTAGAGAGAATGTTTGGTGAGGGAATGCCCGACCCCCTTGAGGAAGTGGAGATTCCATCTTCACCATTCTCTTGTCAAGGTCCTACGTCCCACAAGATGCCATTAAATGTTGCCAAATTGATGGATTTCATGTCTTCAGAAGTTAGAACCACCATCATGTCTAAACAATATAAAGACCCCGAGCTAGTCTCAGCTCTTCGAGCCTTCCTCAATGGAGAATTACAGACCGGATTACCACAGTTTGCACATATGAACAAACCTGACTCGGTAATGAATGATGAGGAACATTTAGCACCACCATCTGACCTAGCGGGACATGAATATGTAATTGAAGTACCTGTTAACAAGTTGGGGCAATACTTTGAAGGTGATGAATCTAATGCTACTCTACCAATCACTACTAAAGGATTAACTGTAAAGGGGGTCCTTGACGGTGGTGCGGGAGTCAGCATGGTGACAAAGAGTTGTTGGGAGTCTATGGGGCGACCTCACCTTGAAGCCACAAGCGTAGTGGTAAAAATGGCTAATGGATCTATTGTTACGCCTATTGGAATGCTAAAGGATCTCAGAATCAAGGTCTTGGGACACAAGGTAAGGAAGACTTTCATTGTTATGGATTTTTCCAAGCATCCTATGTCATTTGAGATGATCTTATGGCGTCCATTCATGAGGGAAGCAAAAATGGTGCATGACTGGTCCAAAAACCACGTCTACTTACAGTTCCAAGACTCTGTCATTCGAGTTGATCTTTTAAGTGGTCGAACGCATCCTCTAGGAAATAAATTCATCATTGATAATCGATCAGACACAACAATTCACTCAGCTCCATTACAGTATTGTTACACGTGTAACGAAGACACGGATATTGGGGAGAACTCTCCTTATATGGATATCCTACCCGGAATGGCTGAGTCAGACAATGTCGATTGGGTGCACCTAGCGGAAATTATAGATGCATGGGGAGCTAGAGGAACAACCTGGGTAACACCAGATGGGGAAGAGATACCACACATTGCACCAGTAAACATGTTAGGTGTAGCGCATGTAACATCCGATGATAAGAAAGAGGCACACCTACTTGAGAGTGAAACCGATAATTCCTCAAAGGCTTCAGGCCAATACACATCAGAAACGGACTCTCAGGGAGAAAGGGATTCAGAACCTGAAGAAACATCGAGTGAACCAAGTATAGAAACTGAACACTCAAGGCCTAGTACGACCATCTATGGTAATTTATATGAGAGTGAAGAAGATACAAGCGAAGACCTATCAGGCGAGTCGAGTTCAAACATTTACCAAAATCAAAACCTTAACAAGAAACAAAGGTCGTATAAGAGACGACGATATCGAGCAAATGTGAGAGCTAGGATAAACAAGGAAAGATCTACTGCAGAATGGCTTAGCTATCTAGGGGCATGTGATGCTCATCGAAAGCTAGTAGACAATTGGGGTGAACATCTCCAGAGTGTCATGTGGTGCAGCCCGCAACCCATTGACCTCGCTCAATTGGAGGTTACAGAGCCGAAATTGAGTCGAACTATAAGAACACGTCAAAACCGAGAGTTAGCACAACAACAAAAGGAGGCAGAACTAAAAGAAAGATCTCCGTCACGACAAGAGCCTGTTGACTTACATACGGCTCCTGAACATTTTAAATCTTATACCACGGGGGAGCGAAAGGTTGTGTATGCCAAAGCCCAACGAATACCTACCAATGGAAGCAGTGGAGTCTATGATGGTCCAGCGGTAGTTAAAGAGATAGAATTAGCATAACCATGTGAGGAGTCTAAACCAGTCTTTATTGCTCAAGACCTTACCGAAACTGAAGAGGCTGTACTTAAGGAGCTCCTCAAGGAATACAAGGATATCTTTGCTTGGACATATCATGACATGAAAGGTGTTCCACCTTCTGTGGTGCAACATACAATTCCCATGATCAACACTGCTAAACCCGTCCAGCAACGACCATATCCAATGAATCCTAAGTACGCCAAAATTGTACAAGAGGAGATTGAAAAACTTATCCAATGTGGATTCATATACCCTATTGAGCACTCAGAATGGGTTTCTCCAATAGTCATTGTGCCAAAAAAGAATGGGAAACTAAGAGTGCGTGGACCTCAAGAAAGTTAATGCAGCTACTAGGAGAGATCATTGACCCTTGCCATATTCAGAACATGTGCTTGAAAGAGTTGCGGGCAAGGAAGCTTATAGATTTTTAGATGGGTACTCTGGTTACAATCAAATCACAATTGCATTAGAGGACCAAGCTAAAACTGCTTTTATCACAGAGTTTGGAGTGTTTGCATTTCGTGTTATGGCTTTTGGCTTAACAAATGCCCTTGCTACATTCCAACGATTAATAAACACTGCGTTTAAAGAATTTCTAAGGGAGTTTTGTGAAGCTTTCCTAGACGACCTTTGTGTTTATTCTTCTTGGGAGAAGCATTTGTTATATCTACGAAAAATATTTGAAAGGTGCAGATTTTATCGCATCTCATTGAACCCTTTCAAATGCCAATTTTGGGTTAAGCATGGAGTCATTCTAGGGCATATAGTGTCCAAGAACGGGATATCCACAAATGAGAGTAAGATTAAAGCCATTGCCGATTTGCCACCACCTATTAACTATAAAGGAGTTCAAAGATTTATGGGCCATGTTGGTTATTATCGAAGGTTTATTTTAAACCTTGCCGAGATAGCGCGTCCATTGTACAAGCTTCTTATCGAGTTTCACTGGACGGAAGAATGTCATCAATCTTATGAGTTATTAAAGAAAGCCCTAACAAGTGCTCCAATCTTGCGAACACCTGATTGGAATGTACCTTTTCATGTTCATATTGATACATCAAATTTTGCTATTGGGTGTGTTCTAACTCAACCAGGAGAACATAAATTGGACTACCCTATTAGCTTTGCAAGTCGCCAATTAAATGATGCCGAGATGAACTACACTACTACAGAGCGCGAAGGTCTAGCTATGATTTACGTAGTAAAGAAATTTCGCTATTACCTTCTTGCTACCAAATTTGTGTTTTATGTTGATCATCAAGCATTGCTATATTTGGTAAACAAGCCGTGTTCCACAGGTCGAATTACACGATGGTTGTTAATTCTTCTTGAGTTTGACTTCACCGTTGTTGTGAGGCCTGGGAGGAAACATGTCATGGCGGATCATTTATCTCGTATCCCTAATGGCGAAGCTCCTACGGGGGTTGATGATGAATTGCCTGATACTCCTTTGTTCATTGTTGAGACAATGCCTGAATGGAGTGAAAAGATTGTTAACTTCTTAGTTAATGGTTTTCGACCCAAAGAACTGCGAAAAGATATAGCTCGAAAATTAATCAAGGAATACGAACCCTATTGCTTACTGGCTGGAACTCTCTATAAGAGAGGAAAAGATGATGTTCTTAGACGCTGTGCCCTCGAGGATGAGTATTTATATATTCTACAAGAGGCACATATGGGCGTAGCTGGTGGTCACTTTTCAGGAAAGTTGAATGCCCGAAAGATCTTACAATCAGACTATTGGTGGCCCACTCTGTTTAAGGATGCATCACTTTTCGCAAAGAGATGTGATGAATGCCAACGCTTCAAGAAGCCACAAAGAAGTGATAGGATGCCTCTACATCCCATCAAGGTAACCCAACCATTTGAAAAGTGGGGCTTAGACTTTGTAGGACCGATTAGTCCGGCTGCACGTAACACGCAATCACGATATATCATTGTGGCTACCGACTATGTAACCAAATGGGCTGAAGCAAAAGCAACACGAAAGGCGGATGCAAAAACAACAGCTAAGTTCCTCTTTGAGAACATTATCACACGTTTTGGATGCCCCTTTGAACTTGTGAGTGACAATGGAACTCATTTTATGAATGAAGTAATAAAAGAACTCACATCAAACTTCATGATATCTCACCATAAGTCTACACCCTATTATCCGCAAGCAAATGGCCAAGCTGAGAGTACTAACAAAACTCTCATCTCCATTTTGACAAAGACAGTTGAGGCTCATCGCACTGATTGGAACCTAAAGCTTACATCAGCTTTATGGGCTTATCGTACTGCGTATAAAGTTGTTATTAATTGCACACCGTTTAAGATGGTGTATGGCCAAGAAGCAGTTATGCCATGGGAGTTTGTCATTCCTAGTCTTTGAGTAGCTTCTCAAGAAGGTTGGGATGGTAACCCCTTAGTGGAGCGATTATATATCTTGGAAAGGCTAGATGAAGAGAGGCAATTAGCTTTGCGAAATGCTCTAGTGGAGAAGGATAGGAGAAAGAAGTGGTTTGATAGCCATTTAAAGGATAAAGACATCAAGGTTGGTGATAAAGTTCTTATGTACGGGGTACGTAATGAAAAGAAGAAATTGAAATACGTTGGTAAGGGACCATATCGAGTGTGTGAAATTACCCCGCAGGGTACCATTCGTGTGGAGACTATAGATGGAGTTGAAACCATTGGATTCCTTAATGGGAGTAAATTCAAAAGATATTATGATCCTCTAAGCCAGGAAGAGTTGCAAGCCATCCATCAAAAGAAGGTTGCCAAGGAACAAGCAGAGCTTTAAAAAATCCAAGCAAGAGTTGAAGCTCGAGAACGACAACAACGTCTTAGACGCCAACGAGAGGCTAATCTGGGAATCACGCAAGCATTTTTCGAGGACACAGATGACGACTCATTAGAATCTGAGCCACCCCTACGATACCCAATTGAGCTAAATAGCCCCTATGGGAAAGTACTATACAATGCCTTATTAGATACAGGAGCTAAACACAATTTGTTATCCTATGGAGTTTGGTGTCAATTAGGGAAACCGACCCTATCCCCGAGTACGATGCAAGTCAAGGGCATTAATAAAAAGAAAACTGCTATTCTTGGAGTCCTTCAGACCCCTGTTGTCTATGACAATAGAAGCATAGTGCAGAGGTTTCTAGTCATGCCCGCGGGAGCTATGGAAGGCAACATAAACCTGGGACGCACGTGGATGTTGGCAACCAAATGCACTATTGATTGGGATACTGGTAGTGTCACGACGCGACCACCGACTCTTACCCCTATCATTCAAGCAAAGTCACCTACGTTGCAAACTCTAGCAAAGTTGAAGGATAGCCAACATTCACAAGCCAAGGTGGTTAACTCGTCTTTGCCGGCTACCCATGAACCTAGCACTTCAACACTTGTAGTTGTAGCAAGCAGTAATATTACAAGTACTCAACCTGCACGACCTAAGAGTACATATCAATGGGTCCCCAAGGCCTTACTTCCAACTACCTCAACCCTCCCATCCATTCCAAGAAAAAATTTCCCCGGAAAATTAAGAGCGCGCCCTAGGAGAGTCAAGACCAAATCACGATGGATTCCAAAACAACTATTAGAAGCCCAAGGCTACTATGATGGAAATGAGCAAATTTGGGTACCTAAACGTAAAATGTGTCCTTCCCTATCGACAACAAACCCATATGAGTCAAACAGTGTAACGTTAAAGCCAATGACAGACCGTGGGAAGGGAAAGATCACAGAATGCTACACACCTAGTCCAGAGCTAGTTTGGGCTCCAAGGCAAAACCAATTTATTCCACCTAGCTCAGGAAGGGGGGAGTTCCATGAAGCTTCTAGCTCCTCATGTAATACATCCATAGAGGTAAAAGCTTCTACACAACCTCCATCTATAGTAGTGGACCTCCATGAAGCTACAAAAGAATCCACACCTCTCAGTGTTCAAGAATCACCTAATGAACCACTTCAAGTTTGATCCTGGGAGAGTACCTTACCACCCTTGCAACTTGGCGAAGCACCTAGGGTAATAGAAAACTATTGGCAAAAATCCTCACCTATTACCAACTGGAACAATTGGTTTCAAAGGGTGACGACATCATTTCAAACGGTATGATCTACCCAAGGAAGGGGGGAGTGTTTTTGGACATCCATCATTCACTTGCTTCCCTCTCAACCTTTCTCCCTGACCTCTTAATCTCCAATCTTAGGGAATGTATATATAAAGCCTTATACTCACAAAAACAAGATAAAAAAGTAAAAGAGCAAGAGCCATAACACAAATCATAAAAACAAATTATGCACAAAAACACGACCCTTGTAATATTTGCACTCTAACCATCATCTATTTGCGTGTATAGATATGGCTAGTACGCTAGAGTCATCCACTCCTGCCTTGGGTGAGAGGTACCCTCGATACTTTTCACAAATATTTCACATGGTCTTTCCAGTGCTTGCATATGAATGGGATTTGATAGGTACGCTAGCATGTGAGAGGAATTTTGAGGAGTTAGAATGGCTGATACGTCTCTTGACCACGTCTGATCCATACTTAGTAGAGAGCGTTTCTCCCATTGCACAAGCCTACCCTTTTGACCAAGATGACTATAGGCATCTCATGACCTTCTTAGTAAACATGGGCACCTATGATGAAGAAGAAAATTTACAGGACTACACGGATGGCACATATGGTCTCATGGATGATGAATTTGTTTATCTCGACGATGAGGATAGGGGTTTAGCCTTAGGGTTTCCCCCCAACCTCTACAATATCCTATTCCCTTGACTCTCTAGGGGGAGTGCAAATAATTAGGTTAGGGTTCCTTATGTTTTTTGTTGTGTTCAATAAGTGTTGGTACCTTTTCCCACTAATGTGCCTCCTGGAGGTATTCCTTTTGTTTCCTAGTGTGTACAAGAGCGTGCTGCTATTGATAGGATTTGGACCTTCATGGAATCTTTATCTCGACTCACTCTTCAAATCAAGCGCGACCATCGATACAAACAGGTGTTTCTTGTCCATTAGCATTGCCCCTTATCTTTTTTGCATCTATGATTGTCTGCTTTAATTGTGAATTGTAGCCTGAAATTCACCGCATTTGCTTAGTATCAAACATTTAATTCAATGTAATTTTTTGTCATAATCACTTTTCTAGGTTTAAAAATCAAGCAGTCCGACTAAGCTAGTTTGACCAAGTTAGGTGTTAGAGATCTTCTCTTAATACCATGGGGAATACCTTCCTAATAATCAATGGTTACTTAGGTTCTTAATCCGATTTAGGCAGCATTGTGTGAAATGTACTATGGCTTTCTAGTGGGCTTGACCCTATTGACCTTTCGCTTAAGTATTATAAAGGGAGTTTACTAGTGTGATGAGCCTGGGGAGGTGTATCAGTGTTATATGACCCCCCAAAGTTACAAAATTAAAATGCTGAAAATGGACAAACAAAAAATCGAAGTGCCACACTGTAAAATCTTAAGCTGACAAAGAAATCTCAGCTTGATTTTGTACTTCACTCACATGTATTGCCTATGGTACTAGAGCCCTAGAGGTTCCCAGTGTGGGAGGTTTTCCTTGAAAAGCAAAAAACCCAAGGCATACAAAATAAGCACACACATCAAATTGAATCACTGTGAAAACACTTTGGGGGGTCAAAGATAAAGTAATCAGTCAAGTGATGATTTCATGAGAAATTCCTTTTATGGTAGCTTAACTACAAGGTCTTCTAGATATAGCCTCTAGTCAGCCCTCGAACATGAATACTTGGCTCTCGCGATTAAACAACTTAATTGACCACAAAAAATTAAGAAGCTTACCCATGGTATTAATATTCGATCCCTAGTGCCTTTCGACCATCAAATTAGCGACCCCAGACTTCTTTAATTTTTTACCTTTACATCTGTTTATGCATTTGATTACATTGCAATTTAATGTTCATTGTTGTTACCATATACATGTGGTAGTGATGTGTGTGAACACACTAGGACCGTCGGGGCATTTTTTCCCTCTTTAGGAGGTTTTTTCCCCCGTGCATTATATATACGCCCATCACTCTAGGGCTATCCATCTTTCCATTGCACACTAAGTAATACACTCTCTATTGTGTGCCTTGAGCTTCCTTTGTCTTCTCCAAGCTGTGTGTGTTTCTCTGCAACCCTAATTCCAACAATTGGTATCAGAGCAGGTCACGTCCTCCCGGGCTTAGTCGCCAGCTGCTCCAGTATACGCCTGCTCACTTTCTCTGATTTCAGTGAGCTTTGGCGAGCGTTCACAGGTCGACAAAAATTTTGGTTTGGGCTCATTTCGGCCTTCGTTTCCACTACAGGTAGTACTGCACAGGCTATTTCGTCATTTTGTGCAGAATTTCTGTGAGTGTCAATTTCTGCATAACAGGTGCCTTATAGTCTTCTACGGTTTGTGCTATATAGCACAGGTTGTTCCCGCTCTGTTTCTCCTATTTTTGGGCAGTTTTCACATCAGGTGCAGCATTTACCATGGCTGACAACAACAACACAGATGTGTTCAAGATGTTTGCTGTCGAGGACAAGTTGGATGGGGACAACTACCCGATGTGGGCTTATATGATGCAACATGTTCTTGTGTCAAAGGGTGTCTGGAACATGTGCAGGGCATTGATGTACGTCCTGGTTCTGAGGATGTAGGCGATGTTGAGGATGTTGCAGGTCTTGCTGCAAGGATTGCAGCTGTTAGAGTTGTTTTGCCTACGACAGAACAAGCTCATTGGGATGTTAAGGATGCGCATGCTCATGCATTGATTGCGTTGTCTGTGAAGCGCACCATTGTTCCTCACATCCGTTCAGCAAAATCTGCAAAACAGGCTTGGGATATTTTAGCAGGTCTTTATGCAAGCCGCAATGAGGCTAAAATTGCTTTGCTGCGTAAAGAGCTGGAGTCGAAGATTATGCATGAGGAAGATGATATGGAAACTTTCCTTCCTAGTGTCAAGGATATCAATGAGCAGCTTATTTCTGCAGGTGAAGTCATTTCAGACAGTTCCCTTGTGCAGACGGTTCTTGATGCCTTACCAGATTCCTACCAGACATTTGCTAGTACTTGGAGACTTATGACCCAAGGAAATCCTGAAGTTGTCAAGTTTGATGCATTATGCATATTGCTGTTGCAAGAGTCACTTTCTAGAAAAAACAGGACTAGGCAGCGTGCAGTTGAACAGGCCTTTATTGCTTCTCAAAGAAAGGGTGGTAACAATAATGCAGCCACTTCTTATGGTTCTGCTACGAGTGGCAAAAATTATGTTCCTAATGCTTCTGCTGGCAGTACTTCGTCTGGCAATTCTGGTGATAAGGGCAAAAAGAAGATGCGTTGCCATTATTGTAAAGCCAATGATCACTTGATCAAGTCGTGTCCTAAGTTGAAGGCCAAAGAGGCTAAGAAGAAAGAGGGTGGTTCCACTGCAAATGCTGGTTCCACTACAAATGCAGCCATTGTTGAGTCTTCTGTGAAAGGAGACTGTGTTGCTGATGTTGATGCAGAATGGGCTTTTAGCGCAGAGTGCACTTACAATCCTGTTGTCCATGATGCATGCTTGTCAGTTGCTGCAGATTCACATGTGTGGTATTTCGACAGTGGTGCTACAAAGCACATTACCTCACATCGTGAATTGTTTACCTCTCTCGAGTCTGTCCCTCATGGGAATTCAGTCACTTGTGCCAACAACGCCTCTTATCCAATTCAGGGAGTTGGAAATATTGTGCTCACTGCTGCTAATGGTAGTTCCTTCACACTTGTTGATGCACTTTATGTACCTGGGATCAAGAAGAATCTCTTATCTGTATCCGCACTTGCTAGACTTGGACTTGTAGTCAAATTTGTGGATGACAGATGTACAGTTCATGATCTCAGTTTTGGTGATGAAATTGTTGCATCTGGGCTTCTGTGCTGTGGGCTGTATAAGCTCACTTTATATGACAAGTGTGGACAAAATTTTGCAAATGTTGTTGCAGATTCAAGAGCTATTTCAGATGCAAAACTTTGGCATGCACGTTTTGGTCATCTGAATTTTTCCAGTTTGCTGCGTTTGCAGAAATCTGATATGGTTGCTTCTTTGCCGCTTCTTGAAGAACCTATCAAACATGTTTGTGAAGGTTGTATTTTGGGTAAGATGCAGCATTCTAAGTTTCCAAAGGATGGTTCAGTTCCGGCCACATGCAAGTTGCAGCTTGTGCATAGTGATGTTTGTGGGCCCATGCAAACTCCGTCCTTGGGCAATTACCTGTACTTCGTGACTTTCATTGATGATTACTCCAGGCATGCATGGGTATTTCCGCTTAAAGCGAAGTCCGAAGTTTTTATGTGCTTCAAACAATTTCTGGCTATGGCTGAAAATGTCTCGAAGTGTACTATGGGCACCCTCCGTTCCGATTGAGGGGGGGAGTATATGTCTCATGAATTTAATGCATTTCTGGCTAGTTGTGGGATAAAACACCAATGTACAGTGCCTTATACACCTCAGCAAAATGGTGTTGCTGAGAGGAAAAACAGGTCACTGACGGAAATGGCATGATGTATGGTCAAAAGTCTAGCTTTGCCGCATTCTTTTTGGCTTGAGGCCATTATGTGTGCCACTTATGTACTTAACAGGTGTCCTACGAAAGCTTTGCAGTCTATTACTCCATATGAAGCATGGCATGATAGAAAGCCTTCTATTGAGCACATGCGTGTTTTTGGCTGTTTGGCATATGCTTTGGTGCCACAAGTGAAGCGCAGAAAATTGGATGATAAGGCTGTCAAATGTATTTTTGTTGGTTATAGTGCTGAAAGCAAAGGTTACAGGTTGTATCATCTACAAACAAAACGTATTCTGGTTTCTCGGGATGTAGTGTTTGTGGAAGATTCTGTTCAGCCCTTGCTGTCATGTACTAGAGACAGTAATGTAAGCTCACAGGACATTTATGACACTTTGTTGCCTCTTTTCAGTGGTGGAAATACGAATGTAAGTTCCAATGAGGCAAATGTACAGCCTATGGGGGTTTCTGAAAATGTTTTAGATCAGCCTATTACTGATGCAGATGTACATGATGTACTTGATGAGGAAAGGGCTGAAAATGAGCAGGCTAGAGGTATGCCAAAATGGCTGGTGCACACTTTGCGTGACAGTAAATTGTATGCACCTTTGTCTAGTTGTACTCGTTCAGGCTCTCGCCATGCATCTTATGCATCAGATTGTTATGCTTTGGCTGTGTCTAGCTTACATGATGTTGAGGAGCCTTTGACTTTTGATGAAGCACAGAATTCATAAAATTGGATGGTTGCCATGCAATCAGAATATGATGCACTTATAGAAAATGACACATGGACTTTATGTGATTTGCCTCCTGGCAAAAAGGCCATTGGTACAAAGTGGGTTTACAAGTTGAAACGCAAGCCGGATGGTGAGATTGATCGCCATAAGGCTCGACTTGTTGCAAAGGGTTATGCACAGCAAAAAGGCATAGATTATGAAGAGACTTTTGCTCCCACTTGTCGTATGACTACTGTGCATTTTCTATGTGCATTGGCAGCTCATTTTGGTTGGGATGTACATCAATCAGACATTGTTACTGCTTTCTTGAATGGTGACATATTTGAGGAAGTTTATGTAACGCAGCCTCGCGGTTTTGTCATAAAAGGACAAGAGGACAAAGTGTGCAAATGTAACAAGGCTTTGTATGGGTTGAAGCAATCTCCTCGTGCTTGGTATGAGAAAACTGACACTCATTTGGTCAAACAAGGCTTTCGTAACAGTCCAACAGAAAGCACATTGTATGTAAAGCGTGAGGGTGATGTATTTCTCATCGTGGTTCTTTATGTTGATGATTTGCTGATCACTGGACCAAATGAGAGACATATTGCTGAATTTAAGGCTGATTTGAATGCTACTGTCAAGATGAAGGATTTGGGGCTGTTGCATCATTATTTGGGCATACAGTTTAAGCAGTGTGATGGTGGTATTGCCTTGTGTCAGAAAAG
Organism: Adiantum capillus-veneris; assembly: GCF_014529385.1. Lineage (NCBI taxonomy): Eukaryota > Viridiplantae > Streptophyta > Polypodiopsida > Polypodiales > Pteridaceae > Adiantum > Adiantum capillus-veneris. The sequence continues at coordinate 20,026,834 of NC_140943.1, forward strand.
TTACATAGAGACATTGCTATGTAAGTTTGGACTTGAGGATTGCAAACCTATTGCCACTCCCATGGAAACAGGTTTGAAGTTCAGTCTACATGATGCTGGCGATCCTGCTGATGTCACTCTTTACCAAACTGTTGTTGGCTGCCTCATTTATGTATGCAACACGAGGCCAGATATTCAGTTTGCGGTCTCACAGGTCAGCAGATTTATGCATAGCCCAAGCTCTAAGCATTGGCAGGCTGTCAAGAGGATTTTCCGCTACCTTAGTGGCACTTTACATCTTGGCTTGTTTTATCCCAAGGGGGGATCATTGCCGCCAGACTTACATGCTTTTTCGGACTCAGATTGGGCTGGTTGTTTTGACACGAGAGTGTCCACAACTGGTTTTTGTTTCATGCTTGGTAGTTCATGTATATCATGGTTGAGCAAGAAGCAACCTACTGTGGCCACTTCGAGTTGTGAGGCTGAGTACAGGGCAGTCTTCACAGCTACGGTTGAGTGTGTATGGCTCAGACTTCTTATGGCTGATTTGGGTGTTGGACAGGACACTGCCAACACTATCTACACTGACAGTCAAAGCGCATTGGCAGTTGCAAGGAACCCAGTTTTTCATGCTCGCACAAAGCACATTGAGGTGCATTACCACTATGTCAGGGAGAGGCTCTCAGCAGGAGAGATCAGCTTGGCTTATGTGCCAACACAGGACAACCTTGCAGATCTTTTCACAAAGGCATTGTCTCGTGAGAAGCTTGAAGCTTTCCGCAAAGCTTTGGGCTTACTCCCCTTTGTGGACTGATCCTGTCCTCAGGGCATGGCACTTCCCTTTACTCATGTGCCAGCTCTCGTTCACCGCATCACTCCGGGGGGGATTTGTTACCATATACATGTGGTAGTGATGTGTGTGAACACACTAGGACCGTCGGGGCATTTTTTCCCTCTTTAGGAGGTTTTTTCCCCCGTGCATTATATATATGCCCATCACTCTAGGGCTATCCATCTCTCCATTGCACACTAAGTAATACACTCTCTATTGTGTGCCTTGAGCTTCCTTTGTCTTCTCCAAGCTGTGTGTGTTTCTCTGCAACCCTAATTCCAACAATTGCTGACAAATTGTTTGAAATTCTTTTACCAATCAATTTGTCTACCTAAAACTGCATATGCTTTTTAATCACTTATGAGAATGCAATTACTGTGCCAATGTTGTTTGATTTTGCAGTGACTGAAGAAGGCTAAGGACATTCATCTCAAATGCTCTTCCACCTCGACGAACGAGCTTCAACTCAATAGCTTCCGAGGACGGAATCTACATCAGGAAGGGGGGCATGTTAACCCTCACGACTCACGGACACCCCATCACCAACGACGGACGTGTATTATGTATTTGGTAGAGACAGGTACCGGGCTTGTCGGACCAATAGGAAAAGGGTAAGAGTGATCGCCGATGAGAGGCGCACTCTAACTGGGACATTCAAGGGATTAGTTGGCTAAGCATGGGCGCCCAAGTGTGAATGGGGTGAGCTCATATAAAAGCCAACTAAACCTAAAATTCACTTATTCTCTCATTTGTGCAATAGAAGAGTGCTCTTGCTCCATCTCCATCTCCATCTTCTTCTTCTTCACCTCCTTGTGTGTGTGTATATGTGTGTGTGTGTGTGTGTGTGTGAGAGAGAGAGAGAGAGAGCACGATCGAGCATTGCGGCGGCACGACGGCGGTGAAGCGGTTGAGCGCGGCGAAGCGGCGGCTCCTTCTTCTTCGCGGCGAGGAATCCTCCATGGCAGGAGCATAGAGCGGTGAGTGACACACCATTGCCCTCTTTTGAGCTTACTAGCTAAGCTAATTGTGTGCTTGGAGCCATCTATGGCTCGCACACAGTGTTAGGCAAGGCCCTTGCTTCAACAGTGCGGCAAGGAGCGCACAAAAGACCATGGAAGTGGAAAGTCAAAAGAATTTTTTGAGAGAGATGGTCGATTGCACATTACTACATTTGTGTTTTTCTTTGCTTAATTTCCCTTTAGAGTTTTCTTCTCTTTAGAGTGTCTTTCACTATGTAAGTAGTGGTGAATATATTTATTTTGAAGCCATGAGGTATCTAACTTATATAATGGAGAGAGGGTTCTCAAGAAAGTGCCACGTGGGTGCTATACATAAAACCACATAACTTAACTTTAAAAAAATAAAACGGTTGGAATGGTGATGGCAACGATCGTGACTAAATAAAGATTGAATATTGCATATGTTTCTCTCTACGCGCCTTCTGGCATCCCTGTTTTAGAAGCTGGAGCTAGACGCTACGCCCACTTCATGCCCGTGTGCACTCTACCTCTTTCATCTTGGGCCCAACATCGCCAATCTAGCCGGCTGGGAATTGCTAGCAAAAGGGCTGCTAAACTTACCTCACCACTTGCTTGAGTTCCCTACAAAGGGAAGATCCTTGATCTAGGCACTGCTTGCGGTGGTTGAGCATGGGTGTAGTCGACAAGGGTAGCATGCAAGAAGAGTCAAACATGATATGAACCATTAGGGGGGAGCATAGTGTTACAAAATTTCCCTACGATCGAAGATGTGAGTCCAACATCCCATTATGAGATCTCTACACTCCTACTTCCTTGAAAGAGTGTGCCAATAATCTATGGCGTATGAATAATATATAACCATATACGAGGGAATCATAGGAGTAGGACCGAGGTCGCATGAAATTGTTCCTACGGCATTAAATTGGAATGTAGTAGCCATTCCTGCTTTGAGCTCCAACCAACTTATAACAACAGTGGAGTTAGCAGCTGCAATGTATTCTTCAAGGAATGCCTCATCATGTCTATGTCTGGCCTCAAAAACCATATTCTTTGTAGAAATGGATCATGTCAAATGCTTGGGATAAACTATTCAAAAAAAAATGGAAGCTCTAAAATTTGTCTGCAACATCTCTTTATTAATCCTGACCAAAAGCACGAAGTGGTCTCTCCACTTATTATCCAATAAAGATAACTGTTGAGGCCAATTAATATAACCTGCATAATGAGTTCCAATCTACATGGTATGTAATAGTAGAGTTGAGGTTGCTTGGAATTGTTCCTATGATGTTAAATTGGAATGTAGTAACCATTGTGCTTCATGCTCAGCCAGCTTATAATAGTGGTGGCCGAGTTAGTGGTTGCAATATACTATTTAGGCAATGCCAATGGCAATATAGAAATTGTTTTAAAAATATATCATCTGAAAGGGTGATGAGAGAGGTGGGTCATGTTACGAGAAAATTGAGGTCCTAGAAAGTCTAGCCATGATTAGGAGAAAAAGGGCTATGTCTGATAGTGTATGTGGGGTGTGTGGGATATCCGGTCGCAACCATGACAATCCAAGAACGAGAGGGGATTGTAGCGTATGTACTATGTAGGTGGGTAGGTGCACCTTGAGGTGATTTTTGCTTCTTCAATCTCTCCAATGAGTCCAGATCTTTGGTCCCTTTCTGTCCCAATTGTTGGAATTGGGTTCAAACCCACCTACACCAAAGTTGAGACAATACTTTCTTAATAAATATTGAGATATCCACGACTCCATATGCTAGGTTTATTATTCACGTGACAATATTATTGAGAAGTATAAATCCCCAAAGAGGTCAATGTAATGCAACGCGCATAGTCTGTAAAAAATTATTCAAAAGAGTTCTTGAAGTTCAAATCATTACATGGACTCACAATATTGGAAACATAGTTTTTTTGCCAAGAATAACGTTCATTCCAAATTCAATGACTTTATCATTTGAAATAAGATGAAGGCAGTTTCCTATAAGACGGCCTTTTGCAATAACAATAAATAAATCTCAAGGACAAAGTATATTTAAGTTGGGAATATATTTATCAACACCAGTATTGTAGCCATGGATACGCTTTATCAAGGGCAAATTCTTGGGAGTTGACAAAGAATATACCAAAAAGACACTCAACCAATGTTGTCTATGAAGAAATACTCGAATTAACAAATTAAAAAAACTAAAAAAGATATAAACATATATTTCAATATCCATAAAAAATCAAAAATATATTTAACATATTAATCAACAAAATAACAAAATAAACATTGAATATTATTAGCATTAAAAGAAAGCTCATGAATTTTATGCTAATTTAAATCAATATTAATAGGAGATGTTAAATCTATGTATGTCAAATTTTGCTAATTTTGAAAGCCCAACAAAACTATTTACTTAACAAACATTGCATACATTGTCTTCTTTTTTTGTGCAAAACTCACAATTGTGAGTGACTGTATTATTTTAATGTTTTTTCTTCCATCCCGTCTGGAAGACGGGTTTACACACTAGTACCTTTTAAAAGAAGTAGGAGGGGAATCAAAGGAGATGCGAAGAAACGAAAATGGAATCGCAGGTGTCGGGCGTCGAAGGAGGCAGAGAGCAGGAGAGGGTCGAGCGTCGAACCAGACAGAGATCAGGAGAGGAAAGGGGGGAGGCATGGGCCGCAAAAGTTATTTTCATAAAAGTATTGTGCAAGCCTTCCAGCACGTGGAGTTGTTGGTAGAAAGGGTAAATCTCTACGATGGTCGCATGTTCAAAACCCCTATCCCTTTTTGGATTGGTAGTGTCGAGGTGAGCTTTATGTGGGCACAATTCGCTCAGCTCCAAGGTTGGATTCGAAGCCTGGAGGAATCTTTGGAATGTACGAATAAAAGTGAGGAAGAGTGACTAGGTAAAGCTGGAGGAAATTCAAAAAAAAAAAAGAGAATAAAGCGAGATGTGATTTTAAATGTAAGCAAGAAAGTGTCGGACGGTGAAGCATCAGGGGCAACCATCACTGAGCAAGGAGCAAAGGGGGCGTACGTGCAGGCAAGTAGTGCATGCATGTGGCAGAGGCATGGCTACTAGCTTGCCAGGCTTGGATGAGGGTGCAAGAGAGGAGGTGCGGGTCAGAGCTTGCATATATTGGAGATGGGGTCAAGGCAAGTGTCGCGCATGCAAGAGATAGAGGAAGAGGATGGAGCCCGAGCGACACAAGGTCACAGATGTGGTGGGCTGGAAGGCGGCAGGAGTAGGTGTGAAAATGGAAAGAGAAATTTTTTTGTATAGTTAACAATATTGCTCCTTGACAGCAAGGCGATTATGGTTGGGTGGTGAGCACATGGAGTTGTTCACTGCAAGGCTGCGAGTTCAATTCCTATTAGTTGAACATGGAGTTTTGCTTGCTTAGTGGATGTGCAACTGACCTATGGAGGAATCTCCCAAGATTCCACACAATAAATTGGAGAAGCTGCCAATAGAGGCAAGCAATCTCAACCATTGGATCAATCAAGGTTGAAAATCTCAACCATTGGATTAATCAAGGTTGAATTGCCACCTCTATCAAAGATTACCCTTGTTATCCACGACATTTAATTGGAACCGTAGATCCCTATTGTTATTTGCCTACATAATTAGTGCAACCACTTTTCATAATTCTACAGTCAACATTTGCACAGTGAAGTGTCAGCCTCCAAGTGCAAGCTCATCTCAAAGTTGTTGCTTGCAAGCAATAAGAGCATGATGAGGGAACTACTACAAGGATTGGAAGGTTCACCAAAGTTTTTTCCAAAGCAAGAATATGTATTGGCGTATGTGCCTGATTGCAAAGGTGTTCTCAAACCATATGAGCTGACCAAGACGATGTACGAAGTCACATCATAGAATCAACACAATTACATCGTCAATGGTCTAATTATAGGAATCAATCATGGCTTGTGTGATGATCATTGATGAAGTATCAAATCCAGCAGGAGTAGGAGTCGCCTATCCAAAAAGAGTAGTCCAGGAAGCGAGAGTAGAAGATACATCGGGTGCAGTAAATGTAGGAAAAGTTTCTTGCGTTTTGTCCATAAGCCAATCCCACGAGTTGTTGACCATAGGAATCAGCATGATCTTCTTCTCCAAGACAATAGAATTGGAACCGTCTAGCTTCTCTGATGGATGGAAGATCGGCACCCCATTGTTGAAAGTCGACATGTCTATACGAGAATAGGCAAATACAAATAAAAAAATCTCAAAGGCTCGCAAAGAAGAAGCAAACACTCAAAGGAGAGAAAATGTTGGCACCCAAGGTGGATCACTAAATATGCATGCTGCAGTTTGCCAAAGAATTTAAAAGATTAGTGATGTGTACAAGAAAAATAATATAGTATAAGAATAAGTAACATTTGTTGATCTTAAAGATTTTGATTTTAAAAGGTTGCATGGGAAAATAAAGTTGGCAAAGGGCAAAGAGAAAGTGAACTAAGGCTAGGAGAAGCGGAGCTAGGGTTATGGGAGGGAATCTTTAATCGACACTCCTAGAGCTCTGATACCATCTCAGATTGTGCGGTGGCTGTCGGGTTGGAGTAGAAGTGTAGAAGAGGCCTACAAATTTTGTTTATAACTATTATTTTCCATGTTGTAAGAGAACATAAATTATTACATCTTAGGTGATTAGCAAATAGATTATTGTGCTAACATTGTTTATGCAACCCTAGGCATAAAAGACACTTTGTATGATGTAAGCTCAACTTTTGGAGAAGAATTAGGCTTGAAACTTGACTATGGTGTCTCTCTCCTTCCTTTCACCACTAATATCATTTTTATATATTAACTATACTTATGTGTGTTGCTTACATTAACAAATGCTTGAGCATACCTACTCTGTCTTTCTACACATTCCATGGTCACTCTTTTCGACCATGTGTGTGTGTGTGTGTGTGTGTGTGAGCAAGTAGGAGTGCGTGCATTATGAAACCATGGCTTTGCTTGCTTCTTAGTTAGCCACATGTGTATGTGCTTTGTAGAGAGGTGTGTGTGTAGTAATAATGGTAGGAGAATGCATATGCATTGCGTGCATGTGTGGTTAAAAAGGAAAGAGGGGAAGAGGCAAGACACTCTCCTTTCGGGCCTCTATTCTATTACCAAAACTAAAGAGCTATCTCGTTCTTGTGAGATACCTCCATGCCCTAATCCGGGTGCCTTTCTTGGATTGACAATTTGAGGATGTGTTGATCTTGTGGTGTTACACCATGTAACGATCACACGACCTTTTTGGTGCCATTGACAAGGAATTAAGTGCCTAACGCAACTCCAAGTGGTGTGTAGAGAAGTGTATTAACATTCACTAGTTTTGTATTAATTGATACTTTAGGCATCCCAAAATCACAAATCTAAGAAGGAATGGTAGTTTTTTTATCCTCACTAATTATGCATTTTTATGACTAATTTCACTAATTATTCATTAATTTTTGACTAATTTTACTAACTTTTGTATGTTTTCATAGCTATAATTGCATACTTTAGATGCATAATTGGCATTTGTGTGCTTACAATTTTGTGTTACTAGATGAATTTTTACTTTAATTTTTGTCAATTGTTAGCTTAAATGATTGGATTTTGAGGCGTACACTACACTAGTGTGTGCATTTTCATTTTTGGCAATTTCTCATCCGATGGGCATTCGATGCCTCATTGACTCGGTATTTGAATTCATTATGTAAGTTGGAGTATCTAATTGTTGCTCTTGTATGTAGACTTTTGGGTTGACAACGGGCAATAATTGTTGGAGTAGAGGTATGGAGAGAGCTTTTCAGGGAGTCTTTTTCTTTATTTTTACTTGCAGTAGCAAAGATTAAAAAAAGCTCCCTCCAAAAAGGTCCCTCCTGGAGAGAGCTTTAGAGGGAGCTTTCTCCCTCCTCTCTCTCTCTCTCTCTCTCATATATATATATATATACACACACACACACACACACACACACACACACATATGCTGCTATTTATACGCAGTTTAAGTCCTTCTAGTATATAGGAGTGGTTTGTTGCCATGTCCTAGGTATATATAGCTGGTGTGACTGGTCTCAGTAACTAGTATTGGCTTGGGAAAGATCTTGTGATTAATGGTTTGAATTCACTAGGTAACTTTCTAATGTGGGAAATTAGTGGGTGGATTCTTAATGTATGGTACCTAACACTTTAGAAGGAGTTAAGCGGGATAGTGGGGTTTGAGTTGGCTGGCTTGACTCTGTATACATAACCTTGTCTTCATCCGCTTGATGATGTGGTGGCACACTCTTGGCGGCGTCTGCTCTCTAGTGCTCTCTCTCTCTCTCTCTCTCTCTCTCTCTCTCTCTCTCTCTCTCTCTCTCTCTCTCTCTCTCTCTCTATCTATCTATCTATCTATATATATATATATATATATATATATATATTTCTGTGTGTGTGTGTGTACGAGGCGAGCTGATGGCTCTTTTCCCCCATGAAGATCGAACCCGCCATACTACTGTGGAAGGGATTTGGCTACTGGCACCATCCCCTATAAAAGGTGAGCTTCCTTGCTCACTTAACATTGGTACCTATGTGCTTTTGTGGTGTGTGTGTGTGTGTGTGTGTGTGTGTACTAGTGAAGGGTTGCATGTACCTTGGATTGTGAGGGTTTGCTAGCAAGGATGTGTATTGTTAGAGTGTTTGGCTCTATGGCAAAAAAAGCAAGCTATTGCAGAGCTGGCTGCTCCGACTCAATCTCATGTGACTTAAGATACTGCTATAGAACTACTATCCAAGTTTCATGGATGTGTTGTGATTCACCTTTGATATGGTAATAAAACTCATGCATGTCTTGGCTATACTAAGTCGAAGTATGAATGTTATGTTGCTATGACATAACTAGATTGCTTATGGCAACTTCCACTGACCCTTTGGTATCTGCGGCACTAGTTTTTTACTCTCCTTTTGAGCGTAGGGAATTCTTTCAATATATGTCTACCGACCTATCATAGACGTGTATACTGGCAGTGTTGAGCGTAGGGAATTCTTTCAATATATGTCTACCGACCTATCATAGACGTGTATACTGGCAGTGAAATACATTGAAAGGATGTATCCTTTCTTCAATGCAGGTTAATAGGTTTCCTTGAGACTTTTTATGGCTAAAGAAAGTAATGCTATAAGTTTTTTTCTTTAAAGCATCAATTAGGAGGCAACATCTTACTTGGTGGATGACCCTATATTATACGGTGGGTATTGGCTTACTTTTGAAAGGTTTTAGAATAAGCAGGCCTGGTCTATTTTACTGAGGCAGCTCCCGCGATTAACTTTTTTACGAGGTGCCTCTGGGGTTTGTTATTTTGCTTATAGGATTGAGCTTGCCTTTCTTACTCAGATACGGTCATGAAACGAAGCTATGCATGTTGATTGTTGTGTGACATATCTATGGCAAAGCTCTTGCACATAATATAAGGCTGATGTTTTTTATGACGGTCGGAATATCGACTAACTTGGACATTTCTGTTAACTTAAACATGTACTTCTATCTTAGGATTAGGCTTGAACATGCCACTTATAACTAGTCCTACCTTAGTTGTTCAAGTGGCTAAATATGGTTGTGAATGGTTGGTTATATTTAAAGGAAAGTAATGTCTATTGGATATGGTTCTTTGGGTGATACTAACAATTGTGACCTTAATTGGGTTTCGAGTAATGCCATTGCTAACCTATTAGGCCTTACAGGGTTGGTGACTTTGGTTTACTATGTTCCTTTGAAGCTCAATGACTTCCTTAAATAGAGGTCTCCTGACATGTCATAAAAACTTTAGGTTTGTAATCTTTTTAAGAAAGGCTAGTAAGTCATCTTGGGCACTTCATGGTTAAAAATAGAGAGATTAGACGCATTGATAGCATCAATAGGAAAAAAAACCTCTGACACAAGCTAGATTTGGTGAGTAATGCCTTACTATTAAGTAGTTGCGGACTTGGTCTTGTCGTTGAGTCAACTACCATGGTTATCTTCTGATAAAGTTACATTTGGGTCTTATTGCATCAATTTTATGTTATTTAATGGGCCTTGGCCTCTGGGAACAACTGGGGGATTCTGGAATATCCCACCTCTACGTGTTTGTGATTAAGTGGAATTAAACATTCATACTTACTACCTTTTATGTGGTTTTTTCGCCTCCATCTAGGGAGGTGTAGTACATAGTTACTAACATTTCCTCGTGTTACAGGAGACTCCAAAGAATAGATTGACTGCGTGTATGAGCACTATTACTGACCCAAAAAAATAGCGGTAATTAATGCCAAACTCTGTAAAGTTAAGAAACATGTATATGTGGCTCACTTCGGGGCAAAAAAGCCTCATAAAACTCGTCTCTGGCATTATATCGTGAGAGCTTGAAAAGTTAAAGAGGCTCCACATGTTTTCCCTACAACCTCTTTTAAAAGAAACCATCTCTAAATATATGTTATTGTTAGCTTTAACTTTCCTACTACTATTAGTCTTTGAAAGCAATCTAGATAGGTGACATCTATAACATGTGGGATACCCATGTATCACCTGCATACGGTGCCAATGCTTACTATATGTTGTGTTGTTTCCATGGGTGCAGGTGAGGGTTACCTTCTCAAATATGGTTTTCAAAGTTCCTAGGCTTGAAGATGGCATACTTATATATCTTCAGGCTCTTGATTCTCTCTTACTTATGTATAAAGACTGTTTTGTACTATGAATGGGATTTATACCACCTTTTCATTGACATAGTTTCTAGTATCTTTTGTAATTTGTAAGGATTCTTTGGTGTATATGTTATATTGTTATTGGAACACACACACACACACACACACACACACACACACACACATATATATATGTATATGTATATGTATATATGAGAGAGAGAGAGAGAGAGAGAGAGAGAGACAAAGAGAGAGAAGGGAGAAAGCACCCTCCTAAAGCTCTCTCCGCGAGAGACCTTTTTGAGGGAGCTTTTTTTATTTTTGCTACTGCAAGTAAAAATCACAAAAAAGCTCCCCAAAAAGCTTCCTCAAAAAACTCTCTCGATTCCCATCCCCCAACTGTTGGGATGAAATCTTGCAATTTTTCCCATTATCACTCATTGCGAGTTGCTTGAGGCATTTACTTCGTGCCCAAATTTTTTTGGTTTCAATTTCCTAACTCTTGTCAAAATTTTCTCAAAATTCTTGTGTGCATTATGTGGATTTTGGCACTAGATAAGATTTCCCTAATCACTAAATTGTAAAAAAATGCTTTCATAATTGGGCCAAAATAGGAATTACATTTGATTATTGAGGTAGACATGTCAAATCCAAGCTTTTTGCACTCAATTGAACTTAATTTGATGTTTTCTTTCATTTGAATTGTTCATTTTAGTATTTGTTTGCTCAATTAAGAGTTGTGGTACTTAATCTTTTTATTTTTGTGCAATTTTCCCTTAAGAAACCATCAATATTTTACAAGTTTTAGTGTAAATAGTCGCAAATGCTTCAAAATTTGACATCAAAACTTGTAGACTTCTAAGTGTTGGTTAATGAATAGGAGAGTCATTGGGGAGCTTTGGAGAGTTGTCAATTATGCTTTGATCCTAATATAACCCCACTCACCCTCACATGTACCTAGTACGTACCCCACCCCCTCTCGATCTCTTTCCTCGTGTCTCACATCTCCCACTTGCCCACTAACACTCTCTCAACTCTTTCCCTTACACACATTCTCTCTAACCTTGTAACTTCTCTCTCTCTCTCTCTCTCTCTCTCTCTCTCTCTCTCTCTCTCTACCTTTTTCTCATTGTGTCCAACTTGCTTATTCATCTATGCGATGCAATGAGAGACACTAATGGTGGAAGGACCCTTGGTTTTGCTTCATACAAAGATGATCTGCCCATGGAAGTGGATATGTAATCATAATATGGAGATTGGGGATCAAAAAAATTAGGGGAGTAAAAAGCAAATACCTTGAAGATCCTACTTTCACGTTTGCGTGAACAAAAATAACAACCATTTGTTTGTGAGGCTACCAAGGTACTTAAAGCCAAAGAATCTTTGGATGTTGGAAACTTGCATTCTATAATATGCACACCAGTTTGATACACATTGAGTCTTCAAGAATTCCTAAAGCTTAGACATAACCTATTGAGTGATTTGCATAAGAGCTTGGAGAAATGGAAATTAAGGGTCTAATGCAAGAGCACATCAAGTAGATGAAACAAAAACAATCTCTAAAGAAACTATCGAACATGTTCCAATGAACAAGGTAGGAAATTATTGCAAACGCGAAGACAGAAATACACTTTACTTGTAGAGTGTATTGGAATTAAATCTCTAGCCATACTAGGAAGTGGAGCAAGAATTACTATTCCCACCAAAGACGCATGGGAATCATATGATAAAGTACCGATGCAAAAGGTAAGGATGAAACTTCAGCTTGTTGATGGACATCTTGAAAGACCAACGGAGTTATTAGAAGTCACTGTGGTCAATTCATGTGATTCTAACATACTTTTACGATAGTGGATTTTGAAGTCATATTGGGGATGTTGGAGTTAGGATTGCAAAAATGCACACACATTTTGGAGATAGAGAAGAAGCTCAAGGCACACAACAGAGTATTACTAAGTGTGCAAATACAAGTTATGATAGCCCTAGAGTGATGGGCATATATATAAAGCAGGGGAGGCAAAAACCTCCCAATGAGGTAAAAACAAGCCCAGATGGTCCTAAGTGTGTTCACACACATCATTACGATATACATGATAACAAATCTCCTCTAGAAGTGATGCAGTGAATGAGAGATGCCAGGTAGAGTATAGGGAAGTGCCATGCCCTATGGACACGATTAGTCCACAAAGGGAAGCAAGCTCAAAGCTTTGTGAAAACCTTCAAACTTCTCATGAGGCAATGCCTTTGTGAAGAGTTCCAAAAAGTTGTCTTATGTCTACACATAAGCCAAGATTATCTATCCAACTTGGCTTATGTGCATATGAGACTCTCAGCTGATCTGTCCAATTGAGAGTCTCTCCTTGACATATCTCTCTCTCTCTCTCTCTCTCTCTCTCTCTCTCTCTCTCTCTCTCTCTCTCACACACACACACACACACACACACACACACACACAATAATAAAACATAGATTTATGGACTTGTAGTGTTATTAGTTACAGTCAAACTGTTGTCGATCAGTCCCTCTCTCTCTCTCTCTCATTATCTCATATGCCTGCAAGTTGGTAACCTTCAAGTGTAATAGTTTATATGGGGAGAATATGTTGAGGAAAGTTTACATAAACTCCAGTCACTATCCTTACCACCCCTATGAGAGCCCTTTGTTGCAACATCTTAATATTTGAGTTCGTAACGTCTTCTCATCATCCCTTATTCCTGCAAGTTGGTAAACGCCAAGCATAATAGTTGAGATGAGGAGAATCTGTTGAGATTAGTTGACAAAACTCCAGTCACTATTCTTACCACCCCTTTGAATAGGTTTTAGAGAGCCCTTTTTTGCAACTTTGTCTATGGAGATATTCAGAGAGTCGAGGATCATGCATGATTCTTTAAAGATAGGGGAGTTCTTGCACCTTGCAACAACAAGGATGTTGATTTGGTCGATGATTATTCTCTACGCAAGATGTGTGGACATTACAAGGAGTATTTGAGTGCAGACTGACTATGTGAATCAAAAGAGAGCAGTGCTTTGTATAGAGTTGAATTTTTTAATAGCTTGGATTTAGGTGGAGGTTATCCACCACATGTAATGTGTTTGAAAGAAAATGCTCATGTCATGCCATTGCACAATTTGGATCCAAGAAGGGGACTTTGTAATGGCATAAGGTTAATATGTAGGCAATTTCATCACAGAGTTATAGAAGGAGAGATAATCACAAGTTCCAACTATGGAGACCGAGTATTTCTTCCAAGGATAGATTTCATTGCTAGGAATTCTCAAGGCTTACCCTGCCAAATGAGGTGCAAACAATTTCCTATAAGGCTAGCATTTGGAATGACCATAAATAAAGCACAAGGATAGACATTGGGCCTCTTGGGATTATATTTGGCAGCACTCGTTTTTTCACATGGTCAATTATATGTAGCAATGTCATGTGTATGAACTCAGTTTCTGTAAAGGTTGTGGTCAAGGATGATAGTGAAGCAGAGTTGGCTCAGATTCCAAACATTGTATTTAAATAAGTTTTGTGGGCTGTAAATGTAGTGGGGTAAGCATGCACAAATGGATTATTGAAATTTTATATACAAGACATCCTCTTTTACATCATTTCTCTTAAAATGATGTAAAGATCTAGTCTACAATTTTTTCAAAGTGGGATTGCAACATTTTGTTGCATCAACTCTAAGCAATTGCAATGTAAGTCATTGGGTAATCCATGCCTTAAAGGTAGGAATACACGGTTGTATGTGGTGTCTTAATTACTTTTTTAATGGGATTGACCCTGAGATATATTTGTTCTTGAATAGATAATAGCTGCTTTCTTTGCATTTGACTTCAACACTATGTGTTTTGGACAGACATCCATTAAAGACAAGGTAACTGTATATAGACAAGGTGACACGATTCTCTAACTCACTTTTCTTTACCAAAAATTTCTTTTTGCTAAATGAGATCCGTTTTCGGTAAATAAGTGTGGGCCTAGCTCTTTTAACTCTCTATCTTGTATTTGAAATATTCATGAGCTTACCCCTTGCACATCAAAATTGGACTTCAGAGGGGTTGCGGTGTGTCAAAAAGTTCATCGTAAAATTGCTCATCGATCATAAAAATACAAGGGTTAACTATGCCCAATAACAACCATCTCTTGGCCAAGATGTTTCCGGACGACTCCCTCCTCTTCTTGAAAGCCTGCCCTCAGGTGCTCAGGAAGGCCCTTGAGATTGTGCGTACATTTGCGGTGGCTTCTAGGTCGAAGTGTAATATTGAAAAGTGAAGATTGATCTCCCTGACAAAAAACGACTCTTTTGACCCATCGGTCTAGTCTGGGGAGATTGTGTCTAAAGGTAGGATTTTTAGGCATCAGGGGCCCCCCTTCTTAGGGGTGGATGTTACTCACAAGCAAAGGTTCCAGTGGGTCCTTGAGAAGATTCAGAGGAAGATGAGAAGGTGGGAGTATGTCATGCTCCCCTTCAAGAGTCGAGTCAAAGTGATCATCCCTTTTATGCTTCCTTATGTTGCCTTCACTTTTAGAACTCCATCTCGCACTGGTCCCCTTGGCTGTCTAAAGCTTCAGGGATTTTCTTGAACCCTTATTGGAGTGAAATTGCAAGAAGGATGAACAATAAGGTTTGTAACGGCTGAGCCACTTCTAGGATAGTAATAGCAAGTGCTGGTAATTCTCTGTCCAGGTGGTTGCCTAGTTTCAACTCAATGGCACTAAGCAGATACTTGTCAACAGGGTTGTAGAAGGCATGGACCGTGTTCTTGTGCCGATATGTGAATCTACTTTTGAGTGGAAAGCTTGGGAATGGCCCATGAGTGTCTAATTCTCTAAATCCCATAGCAAGGGCATTTACCAAATGTTAATCCATGAGTCTGATTGGTTTGCTACTTTAAACAACCAGTGGAAGAAGCAATGGTTAGAGACTCGATGGGTAGAGGTCATGAAGAACATCTGGAATCCGCAGTGGCCTCAGTTTATCAAGATATTTTTGTGCAAGTACTCTGGGGGGGATTGCCGATAGGCGTCAAGATCCAAGTGCGTGGTATCGGACCCGACATATGTTCTAGGTGCAGATTAGCTAGAGAAGACCTCTGCATTGTTTTCATGGAATGCCCGGATATTAGAGGCCTTGCAGGAAAGATGTGAAAATAGATGCAAAGGACATGTAAGATTGGGTATTTCAAGAAGGATTTGTGCCTTGATAGCATATAGTTTCAAAGTTCTGCACCACTTATTTGTACTCAAATTGTCAAATATTGCTTCTTCAATAATATCTAAAAGGCCAGGAACTATAGTGTCTTTGATAACGACCTCTTGGTGGCTACTTTCTCAGAGATTGTCCAAGAAAGCAAGGAGATATTATATTTGGTAAGTAAAAGGTATAGCTCGGATGATTGGCTTAGGGCATCCCTTGCCATCCAGTCATGCCCTGCATATTAGTTAGCTACTGGTGGGTACTTATAACTAAGTTCGATTGTAAACCTCTGTCCCTCAAGGCTCGGTGTGAGCTTGAGGTTGATTTGTAATCTATTAGTGACTCTATAATACAAACACTCACAATTGTGAGATGTGCACCTAAAAAAAAAAAAAAAAAATTGTTGATCGCATGTCACTTTATCATTTTATGAAGAATATAAGTTTGTTTTTAAGAGAGATTGAATATCTGATTTTATTTATCTTTGTTTGGTTAGAAATGGCCGAGCACACTACAGGACATGACATGGATGCACATGTAGCCACCGGCATTTGTTTATGGTAATTAACTATTTTATCTATAATAATCGACTATTTCACACAAAAAGTTCACATGAGTTAGACCATTGTGTTATGTGGGATTGTTGTGCGGGTGCAAGAGAGGCAAGGAGAGAAGGGGAAGGAGATGAGAGCAATACACAGTAGGTGGGTGGAGCTTGTAGAGAGTAACTCTCTCTATCTCCTTATTGTTATTGTAACCAAACAATAGAGTAAAGATGGGTGGGTGCCCGGCCACTCGGCCTGAAACCTAACAATCTCCCACTTGAAGGCCAATGTGGCCCAAGTGGCTGAAGAATGTAGGAGCTATTATGTACAACTGTACAAAACGTGAAGCGTGCATGTAACTTCACCCTACACACGTCATCTCTATGCAATGTGTGAACCGCTAAGCTCTTTGTTAGAGCATCCGTTGGGTTTTCACCCGTGTGAACTTTGACTAACTCAATCCGTTTGCTAGTCAAAATATCACGTACCATATGATACCTAACCTCTATGTGTTTTGACTTGGATTGAAACATGGGGTTCTTTGCTAACGCAATCGCACTCTGAATGTTGCAATGTAGCATTAGAGTCTGGTGTATACCAAGGTTTCCCACTAGACAAGATAACCACACAACTTCCTTACTGGGACTGAAAATTGCAACATATTTTGCCTTAGTGGTGGAAGACGAAGTGCAATTATGGATATATGATCTCCAAGAAACTGCCGCTCCAGTGAACAAGAAAACGTAACGAGATGTGGATCGCTTAGTGTCCACACAACCCACATAATCCAAATCAGTGTATCCAACTATGGATGCATCACGATTCCCAAAGTGTAAGCACATGCTAGTTGAGCCCTTGATGTATCTCAAGATGTGCTTCACTGCTTCCCAATGCTTTTTGTCTGGATTTGCCATAAAATTGCTGACCACTCCCACTGCATATGCAATGTCTGGCCGTGTGCTAACCATGGAAAACATAAGACTGCCAATCATCAAAGAATACGACACCTTTGCCACATCTTTGCCTTTTCAGTATCCGATTTGGGACAATCATGCTTGCTAAGTTTTTTGCATGCAGCCATTGGGGTACAATGATTGTCTAAGTTTTTTGTATGCAGCCATTGGGGTACCTAATGCTTTTCCCCTTGCATATTAAAACGTTGCAAGACCTTGTGAACATACTCTTCCTGTGAAAGTTCAAGCATACCACGTTTGCGATCTCTCTTGATACGCATACCAAGAAAGTGATGTGTATCACCCAAATCTTTCATAGCAAACTAGTTAATTAAGACATCCTTGCAAAGTGCAATCTCATCTTTTGACTTCCCGGCTACGAGCATATCATCCACGTATAAAATCATAATGATGAGAGAACCATCGCTCAACCTCTTTGTGTACATGGAGTGATCGTCTTGGCTCCGTTACGTAACCTGTCATAAAATATAATTTCGAACTTTACCAAATGATTTTCTCATATTAAACTGATTATTTAATATAGAACGATAAAGGGGAACAAGAGTTAGGATATAAATATGTGCTTCTAGACCTATCTCAAAAGGGGACTAAAAGGAGAAATGGTTGCATCTCAATAGGGGTCCAAAAGGAGATGGTCTACCAAAGAGCAATGTGCAATACGTGCTTTTAGATTTACCTCAGCAAGGGACCAAAAGGAGCGATGGTTATATCTCAATAGGGGTCCAAAAGGAGGTAGTCTATCAAAGAGCAACGTGCATCTAATGGAGCTCAAAAGACCTTAGGGTTAGCTTCATTAAAGACCTCCAAAAGTTAGTGTTAAAAAGTCATTTGACCTTAGGCAAGTTAGGGCTAACCTTGAAGTGGGAATCCTACCCAAGCCTGAGATGCTTAAAGTGGTTGTGGAAACCTTGCCCAAAGCTTGAGGTGATTTTTATGCTTAAATGACTAAGGTTCTTGAAGTGTTAAATTCAAAGATAAATTCTCAAGAGACATGAACGTTTTCATGTTTGATTGACTAAGTGCTTGAAGTATTCAATTCAAACCAAATGACTTAAGAAGCATAAAAGACACATGCTTCATTGACTAAGTGATTGAAGTATCAAATTCAAATCAAATGACTTGAGAAGCATAAAAGACACATATTCAAAAAAAAATCTACATGTGACCCTCATGATGTGCTTGAATCCTATTGGATAGGTTTTAAAGGGGTCCAATGAGAATTTAGATGCATAAAAATAAATAATAAGTCCTTTCTCTCAAAGAGGAAAAAGAGAACACATATCCCAAATGATATAATTAAATATTACTAGAGAGAGGGGGGGGGTGGACCAAGCATGAGAGGGGGGTATACTCTCCCACACACACATACACATTCTCTCATTGTGTGAAGTGCAAAGTGCAAGAGCTCCATCTCCTTCTCCGAGCTTATTGAGAAGTGGAGAGCCTACACCAACACTCTTGGCTATGGAATGCAAATCCATCCAAGAGTCATGCTTCAATGCTTAAGCTTGCCATCTTCCTCATCTTCATTACTGTACTATTATGCTATGCTAAGCAAGAAGAGTGATGATAAGTGAGGATCTATTTCTTTCTCCTATGAATGATTCTTCTTCGTCTTCCCTACCCTCATTCCCCACTAGTTCTCTCCACCTTCGAAGGTGTTTGAGGCCTTGGGACTGAGGCCTGGGATAGTTAATGCTTTTTGCAAAGTTTATGTTATGCTCATGATGCATGAAGCTTTCCATCTTCATAGCATCACCAAGGTTACAAGGAACACAAATATTGTATTGTACCAAATCTCTCTTCATGGGAAAATCTATAGTACAAACGCCTTTTGAAGGGGGAACCGTTCCAAGTAAATCCAATCCTCAACTATCGTCATGTTCTCTAATACTCTCTCTCCCTTGCAAAAGCATTATTCATGCCAAGTTAATTAAGTACTATGTTCATGTTGCTACCATCAATTAAGTTCACCCTCTATGTTCTCAAAGCGATCTCACAAAAATGCTCACTTTAACTCTCTTAATTTCTCTAATCTCAAAGTTCATAGGCCATTCCCATTACATTGGTATCAGAGCGTTTGGTTTCTCTTTTCTTGCTTAAGAAGAGAGGTCCTTAAGTAGCCTATTAATGGTTGATTTTGTTAATTATATTAGGGTAAGTGGGACTGGGATCTTATATCGGTTTTTTTGAGTCCACTATGTGGGATATGGTGTACACATGGGGAGCTTTGGTCTTAATAATGGGGTCTTTTACGTCCATGGAAAAACAGCCACTCAATGGCTTTAGTACTTCAAAACAAGAAGTAGGTTAAAAAGGGATTATACCCTTTTGGAGGTCCAGCCTTGCTTCACTCTCACCACCTTAAACACCTTGTTGCATCAACTTCACACCATGAAATGTGTGTAGAAAAAGCCTTCTTTTATAGGCCAAAAAGGCTGCCCTGTCTCATGAGAGGCAGCCATGTGTAGTCGCCCTTGTGTAGATAAGTCCAAGTCGGCGGACCCTCCAATCCGCCCATGTGTGGCCACCCTTGAGAAGACAAGTCCTCTTTTGCAATCGGCCACCTGCCCCGGCCATTGACTTCCAACCACTGGCCACCGGCCAACCGACCGATCGTTTTTGGACCACTTTCCGGCCGCCGTCCTGCCATAATATTCCGACAAAAAGAAATATTTCAACAGCGTGAAAATTTTGGTTTCTGACGAGTTATTTTTCTTCACGCACGATGGTTTCTTCTCATAATGGGGGCCTTACAAATATGCGTTTTTAACACAAAAATTTACAAGGGGTAAATCAAGCTCTATACTTAACAATCTCCCACTTGGAGACTGATCTCCAAACCAAACCTGTGACTGCTTTCCATCCTGGCTTCTTATCCTTGAATGCCGATTGAAGATGAGCAAAAGCTCAACTTCTCCTTGTTGACCACCTTTGTAAACATGTCTGCAGGATTTTCACTTGTATGCACCTTTTCTAGCTTTAGTTGTCCCTCTTCCAAAAGAGTGCGTATGACCACTTTCTGCAGCTTTGAAACCCAGCTTACTGTTGCGCCTCCAACCATGAAGACATAGCCAGTAGTGCTCCTTCGAGTATCTTTGTCACCTGCCATATATGCATCAACATACCCTTCTAGAAAGATATCAGTTCCTTCAAAATAAAAAGCATTTGTTTTTGTCCCTTTTAGATACCTAAGTATCCACTTCACAGCTTGCCAGTGCTCTTTACATGGGTTGTCCATGAACCTACTTACAACTCCCACTGCATGTGCAATGTCTGGCCTTGTCCAGACCATAGCATACATAAGAGAACCTATCACTGTAGCATATGGAAATTTAGACATATAGACTATCTCCTCTTGTGTCTTTGGACACATATCTTTGGTTAGTTTAAAGTGACCAACCAAAGGTGTAGAAACCGTTTTTTTGCATTTTGCATTTTGCATTGCAAACCTTTCTAGTACCTTCTTGATGTAATCCTCTTGAGATAGCTTTATTGTCTTCTTCGTCCTTTCCCTTGATATCTTCATACCAAGTATCCTCTTTGCAGCACCTAAATCTTTCATTGAAAAAGATTTAGATAGCTTCTCTTTTAGGTCTTTGATGTCCTGCATGTTAGCACTTGAAATCACATGTCATCAACATACAACATTAGGATGATGAACTTCCCACTCCCATATTCTTCATGTAGACGCAATGATCCGAGTTGCATCTTGTGAATCCATGATCCAGCATCCATCGATTGAACTTCAAGTACCATTGTCTTGATGCTTGCTTTTAACCATACAAGCTCTCCTTTAATCTGTAAACCTTTTTCTCCTTACCTTTTACTTCATATCCCTTTGGTTGAAGCATGTAAATTTCCTCCTTTAAGTCACTGTGAGGGAATGCCATATTTACATCCATTTACTCAAGATTTAGATCATGAGCATCCACAAGGCTTAAGACAAGCCTAATTGTGTTCATTTTTACAACAATGAAAAATATTTCATTGAAGTCAATACCTTTCTTTTGAGAAAACCCTTTTTCCACAAGCCTAGACTTGTACCTTTTCTTCCCACCTTCTTCTTCCTTCAGCTTATACACCCATTTGTTTTGAAGTGCCCGTTTACCTTTAGGAAACTCAACCAACTCCCATGTTTGGTTGCGATGTAATGAGTCCATCTCCACTTGCATGCTCTTCATCCATTCTTCTTTGGATCCGTGTTGCATAGCTTCTTCGTATGATTTTGGCTACCCAGAATCTAAGATCAAGAGATGGTTGAAGGAAGGAACGAACCTTTCTGGAGGTCTACTTGCTCTTGTAGATCTTCAAAGAATAGGTTGAGGCTCCTCATTTGGTTAACGTTGTTGCACATTGTCACCATTTACAGTCCTTGATTCTTCACCGTCCTCAAGCTCCATGTACTCATCACCTTTTTCTTTTGTTTTTTTTCTTTCCAAGTAATCTTTGTACATATTTTGTTCGTTAAAAATTACATCCCTACTCCTTAAGATTTTACCATCTTCAGGATTCCATAGGCGATACCCAAAGTCACCTTCTCCATAGCCAATGAAGAAACACTTTTTGGACTTTGCATCTAACTTTGATTTTAAGCTTCTATCTATGTGCATAAAAGCCTCACACCCAAACACTTTGAAAAATGCATAATTCACCGGTATACATGTCCATGCCTCTTCTGGAACTCCCCCATCCAATGCCGTTGAAGGTGACCGATTGATTAAGTACACAGACGTACTTATTACAGGTTCCACCCAAAGCTCAAGCGGTAGGCTTGCATGTAGCCGCATGCTTTGTGCTCGCTCCATGATTGTTTTGTTCATTCTTTAGGAAATGCCATTTTGTTGAGGTGTCCTTGGGGTTGTTCTTTGCCTCCGAATGCCATTGCTAGCACAAAAGCTTTCAAAAGCTTGGCTGCATTATCCGTCTCCATTGTCGGAATCTGAGGCATTTAACCTTAGTATCTATTTCATTCTCCACAGAGGATTTCCACCTTTGAAATATGGAAAATACATTGGATTTATTCTTCATTACATAAACCCATGTTTTCCTAGTCGCATCGTCTATGAATGTTACACAGTACAATGAGTCACCAAGTGATGGTGTACTTGCATGAGCCCAAACGTTAGAATGAACCAACTCAAGTTTTGTATTTTTTCTTTCATTTCCCGATTTTTGAAATTTTACCCTCTTTTGTTTACCATAAACACAATCTTCACAGAACTCTAAGTCTGCTTCTTTCAAACCTGGTAGAAGCTTCTTTGTTTGAAGGATTTGCATTCCTTTGGCACTCATATGCCCACGCCGATAGTGCCACACCGTATTGTCGACTTCCAAAGCTATTGCACAAGTTGAAGATTGTGTGCTAATAGTACACAAGTAAAGCATACCGACCTTTTCTCCCTTGGCAACCACCAAAGATCCCTTTGAGATCTTCCACCGTTTGCTTCTGAATGCAATGTTGTGACCTTCATCATCCAATTGTCCTATAGAGATCAAATTTTTGCGAAGAGAAGGAACGTGCCTAACATCTTTAAGCTTCCATTCATTTTCGTTAGCAATTTTGACACAAACTGTACCTTTGCCGACAATTTCACAAGCTTCATCATCTCCCAAGTATACATACCCAAAATTACCTTTGGTGTAATCTTGGAAATGTTACTTGTGTGGTGTCGCATGGAATGAAGCCCCGGAATCTACTATCCAGGAATTAAACACGTTGTCTAATGAGAGAATTAGAGCATTTTGCTCCACTTTACCTACCACATTGGTCTTCGATGTTGGCTTGTTGTTTTGAGACTCTGACTCCTTCTTCTTCTTGGAGCAACAAGCCTTCTTGACGTGGCCCTTCTTGCCGCAGTTCCAACATTCAAGAACTTACTTTGTACGTGACTTGCTCCGCCTTGAGCGATCACGACCCTTTTGGTTTTTGAACCTCTCCTTAAGCCTTCCTCTTGTTTCCACTGACAGCGCAACACTTGTTGATTGTTATGTGCTTCTCCTTCGCATTTCCTTGCTTAGGAGAACACCCACAACATCATCAAACTTAAGAGTATTTTGCGCCAGAAATAGGATTACTTACAGCCATCACAAGGCTGTCCCAACTATCCGGTAGAGACGATAGTATAAGGAGAGCTCACACTTTGTCATCAAAATTTATTTTCACCGATCGAAGCTGACTTATGTTTGTGTTAAAGTCATTTAGGTGTTCTGCAACTGAACCATTCTTTGCCATCTTTAGAAGTAATAAGTGCTTCATGAGAAATACCTTATTGGATGCCGATGGTTTCTTGTAGAAGTCGTCAAGTGACTTCATCAAGTCCTCCGTGGTCTTCATCTCCGAAACGTTGAAGGCCACCGTTGACACCAAGCTTAACCGGATTGTTCCCAGTGTCTTTCGATCAAGGACAATCCATGCTTCATCTGTCATCATTGCGGGCTTCTTTGCAAGACTGCCTAGTGGCAAGTAGAGGTCCTTATGGTAGAGATAGTCTTCAATCTGCATGTTCTAATGTTGGTAGTTTTTGCCGTTGAACTTCTCAATCTTGAGCTTCCCTTCCTCTGCCATTACTCCCACTCAATTCAAGGAATCCTTTCCTTGAGATAATTTAGCTACAAGCAAACCTTGCTCTGATATCAGTTGTTAGGAAATAGGGCATAGCTAAGTAGATAATTGAGTAGATTACTTAATGGAGAGAGATAATTTTCACACACAAGCGATTATAGAGTAGAGAGAGAGAGAGTACACTCAATATACATGGTTCACCCAATGTGGGCTACGTCCATGAGAAAGCAGCCACTCTATGGCTTTAGTACTTCAAAACAAGAAGTAGGTTACAAAGGGATTATACCCTTTTGGAGCTCCCAACTTGCTTCACTCTCACCACCTCACACACACCTTGTTGCATTAACTTCATGCTATGAAATGTGTGTAGAAATGGCCTTCTTTTATAGGCCAAAAGGGCTGCCCTCTCTCATGAGAGGCAGCCATGTGTAGCTGCCCTTGTGTAGATAAGTCCAAGTCGGACCCTCCAATCCGCCCATGTGTGGCCGCCCTTGAGAAGACAAGTCCTCCTTTGAAATCGGCCACCGGCCACCGACCATTGACTTTCGACCACCGGCCACCAGCCATTGACTACCGGCCAACCGGTCGGTCATTTTTCGACCACTTTTCGGCCACCGTCCGGTCATAATATTCCGACAAAAAGGAATATTTCGACGGCGTCAAAATTTTGATTTCTAGCGAGTTATTTTATTTTTCGACGAGTTATTTTTCTTCACGCACGATGGCTTCTCCTCATAATGGGGACCTTACAAATGTGCATTTTTAACACAAAAAATTACAAGGGGTAAATCAGGCTCCATACTTAACATTGACTATGGCTTTACCATTATTGAGCCCTAAGAAGTCCAAAAGGAGCTATCCCTTGACAATTTTGCTATGTTAGACCCAACCCCACTACTCTCTATAATTAACTAATTCGAGATGTGGTTGTAGATACTTAAGTGCTTATTTTCAAAGGCTAAGAGAAGTAGCTACTAAGGTTTTGAATTTCCAAGGAATACAGTAAGTAAACACATAAGTACAATTACCATTGCTGACAATAAAAAAGAGAGTAGAATGAACATTAATAACTTTGATTTTGCACATGAAGGTGCTAATGATGATGCCCCCATGTTTATCAATTATCTTGTTACTAGGTTGCATCAACCTATGGGCAACCCTACTTTGTAAGCTAAAGTTACTCAACAACTTCGTGCTTATCGGATTTTCCTTCCTCTCCCAGAGGAGAGAGAGCTTCTTGATGAGACCCCCAAAAGAAGTCTCTCTCTCATACGAGAGGAGGAATCCAAAGAGCAAGAAAGCAATGAATACCTAAGTTCCTCTGAAGATGTGGTTCCATGAAGACGGCGGTCTAAACGATCACCAACTCCTCCCATGAGGAAACAGTCAACACACAGTCCTTCTCCTCGTCACTTCGAAAGGGAAGAGAGGGAACAAAGGAAGAAAAGGTCAAGAAAGAGGTCACCCTCTTCTCCTTCTTCTTCACCTTCCTTCTCTCCTGATGAAAACTATGGCTATTCTCTTAGAGAATACAAGAGGGGAGGACATCGCAAATCATACCTTGCATGGCGAAGATCACAAAAGCTCGATAAGTTCAAAGAGGGAGGAAAGAGTATCTCTTTTCTCACCTATGATGTCACCTTTGGTGCCACTGACAAAGTATTGGCCTTCATCCAACAATTTGATGCGGCCGTTGACGAGGGCTTCACGGAGTCCTCCAAGCTACACCATGTAGCTATGCACTTCCAAAAATCTACTTGTCAATGGTGGGCTAGACTTCGTGGCAATGGCGAGGCCCCAAAGACATGGAAAACTCTATGAGTTTCCATCATAAATCAATTCCTTGCAAGCGATGCAAAGGACAAAGTGCTTACCGAATGGCGGAGCTTGAAGCTGCTCTTCAACGAGTCTATCCACAAATATGTAGACAAGGTTTGGGATTTACTTCTCAAAGCTACAGTCATTCAAAGGATAGACTTTGCCGAACAAAAGCAACAATTTTGTGCAATATTACCTGAAGAAATGGCCGAGAATGTCAACTCACAATGGTCTAGTATTATCACCAAATTCATCCACCACACTATGGTTGCTTCAAGGATCAATTTCCAACAAGGGGCGAAAAGAAATTTCAAGCCCATGGAAAATAAGGATTGAAATGAAGCTAAAGGGAAGAGCAATGCTCAAAACTCTTCCCAAGGCAACACCAACACCAACAACAACAAGGCCAAGAAGAAAGGAGCTTACAAAGGTAAAAATAAGCTCTCTCCCAAAGAATTAGAGGCCTTTCATAAAGACCATAAATTCTTTAAGTGTGGGGAGCAAGGACATGGTTATCGTTCTTGATCCAAAAGAAATGTACTCAATGACAATCGTAGAGCTTCCATGGTTGAAGCTCCAAAAGACGATACTTATGGCAAAGGCTCATCACTCTCCTATGCTTGGGAAAAAGCAAGGGAGCATAATGCCTTCATCTTGTTTGACCTTGGCTCTACTCAAAACTTCATATCAACGGAGTTGGCCACTAAGTTGGGCATTCAAGCCTTTGAGATGGGAGATATTGTAATTGTTGACACAACTTTCAAGGGACAACAAGCCTCCGTTACTCCCTTGATTGGGAAGTTGATGCTTCATGTCCAAAGCTACGTCAACAAAAAAGACTTTTTTATCTCTCCTCTCCAACGGGAGGATGCTATCATAGGGGCACCATGGTTCAACCGCATGGCTGCCAACATGAAGTTCCCTAAAAGGAGAATCTACTTCACCTATAGGGAAAATATGTACATAGGTGCTAATGAGTCGGGGAACACCATATCCCTAGTAAATACGCTTGCATTTGATAAGTCAATGAAAAGCTTTATTTTTGCGTATATGATTTTTTTTAGAGAATCTGTAAATGATTCTAATGTTTTCACAAGTAGCAATAAAGGGACTCAAGAGGAATTAGAGGAGTCTAATTTCCTAAATGGATTCCAATATGTTTTCATTGATGAAATCCCTAGTGAGCTATCTCCAAAACGAGGGGATGATGACCATGCAATAGAGCTTCTACTAGGAAGCACACCGCCTAATAAACCTCCTTATTGAGTTTCACAAGCTCAACAAGAGGAGATCATGAGGCAAGTGCATGAATTGGTGGAAAAAGGGATGGTGAGGCCTAGCTCCTCTCCATTCTGTTCACCAATACTTTTAGTGCAAAAGAAAGATGGCACATCTCTCTCTCTCTCTCCATCCATGTGTTTGCTAGGCTTTTAATGTAGCTGAGAAGCTTCTTTGATTTGCTATAAATTTTTAATGGGCTCCTCCACAAGGTCTCTAACTAGCAATGGGTCTTGATTGGTGTAATCTAGTAGTGTCATTAGAGCACCTTTTGACATATGATTTTTGTGCTAATGAGCTCCTTTTGATGCACCCTACAAGCGAGTATGAGTGCATGTTTGATACCTATCGTGATGGTTAGAACAAATCCAACATGCATGTGTTGTTGATGAAGATGGTGTTTGTACTAATGAAGGTTGTGATTGGAGACAATGATGATACTGATGCCTAGCAAAGTGGAGGTGATGTTCTTGTTGTTGCTATTGATGACGAAACTATTATTGATGATCATATACATGAATATGTTGAGAATGAGGATCCTATTCTATTGAAATTGGAATTTCAATGAGATGGTTTATTAGTTAAAGTTGCCCAACCATTTGTTCATTCACAATGCTAACCATGTGAGCCTACTCAAGCCTTACAAGGAGAGCCAAAGATCGAAGATCAAGAAGAGGTGTTGCAGTCTGAATCCATTCTTCGACACGAAGACAAGGTACTAAGAAACGCTAATGTTATCCAATGATATCTTATTAAGTTTAAGAATTATCCTTTTAAAGATGCTAGATGGATGCGAGGAACCTAGCTTAAGGATGTTATGAACCTTGTCAATGCTTACAATACTACACTAGAGTAAGCAAATGAAAATGCATTTTAAATGAACAATATTTTTGTCTTATAAGACTTATTCTCTTTCTTTTATTGTGCACAAAATTTAAGAAGTATGCATGCTTAGGATCATGTTTGGGGTGACGACATCTCTTGAACACCAAGTAGAACTTGTCACTCTACTTTGGAAGTATGATATGGACTAGAGAGCAGACATGCTTGCGGCAGCTACGTCTCCCGAGCACCAAATAGATTAGTCATACATTTTGGAATGATGTCATAGGGTAAAAAGTGATCCTCTACCCGCTAAAAGACATGGACTAATGATTAGGATTTATCTTCTCTACCTCATAGTCAAGGATGACTATGATTTCAAGAAAGAGGTAATGTCATAAAATATATAATATCTAACTTTACTAAATGATTTTCTCGTATTAAACTGATTATTTAATATGGGAAGATAAAAGGGGAACAAGAGTTAGGATATAGATATGTGCTTCTAGACCTATCTCAACAGGGAACCAAAAGGACGAATGATTGCATAAATAGGGGTCCAAAAGGAGATGGTCTACCAAAGAGCAATGTGCAATAAGTGCTTCTAAATTTACCTCAGCAAGGGACCAAGAGGAGAGATGGTTATATCTCAATAGGGGTCCAAAAGGAGTTAGTCTATCAAAGAGAAACGTGCATGTAATGGAGCTCAAAAGACCTTAGGGTTAGCTTCATTAAAGACCTCCAAAAGTTAGTGTTAAAAAGTCCTTTGACCTTAGGCAAGCTAGGGCTAACCTTGAAGTGGGAATGCTACCCAAGCATGAGATGCTAAGATGCTTAAAGTGGTTGTGGGAACCTTGCCCAAAGCTTGAAGTGATTTTTATGCTTAAATGACTAAGGTTCTTGAAGTGTTAAATTCAAAGATAAACTCTCAAGAGACATGAACGTTTCCATGCTTGATTGACTAAGTGGTTGAAGTATTCCATTCAAACCAAATGACTTAAGAAGCATGAAAGACACATGCTTGATTGACTAAGTGCTTGAAGTATTCGATTCAAACCAAATGACTAAAGAAGCATAAAAGACACATACTTGATTGACTAAGTGCTTGAAGTATTCAATTCAAACCAAATGACTTAAAAAGCATAAAAGACATATGTTCAAAAAATTATCCACACGTGGCCCTCATGATGTGCTTAAATCCTATTGGATAAGCTTTAAAGTGTCCAATGAGAATTTAGATGCATAAAAATAAATAATAAGTTCTTTCTATCAAAGAGGAAAAAGAGGACACATGTCCGAAATGGTATAATTAAATATTATTAGAGAGAGAGAGAGAGGGGTGGACCAAGCATGAGAGGGGGTATACTCTCCCACACACACATACACATTCTCTTATTGTGTGAAGTGCAAAGTGCAAGAGCTCCATCTCCTTCTCCAAGCTTGTTGAGAAGTGGAGAGCCTACACCAACACTCTTGGCTATGGAGTGCAAATCCATCCAAGAGCCATGCTTCAATGCTTAAGCTTGCCATCTTCTTCATCTTCATTACTATGCTATTATGATGTGCTAAGCAAGAAGAGTGATGATAAGTGAGAAACTTTTTCTTTCTCCTATGAATGATTCTTCTTTTTCTTCCCTACCCTCATTCCCCGCTAGCTCTCTCCACCTTCGAAGGTGTTTGAGGCTTTGGGACCGAGGCTTAGGATAGTTAATGCTTTTTGCAAAGTTTATGTTATGCTCATGATGCATGAAGCTTTCCATCTTCATAGCAAGGAACACAAAGATTGTATTGTACCAAGTCTCTCTTGATGGGAAAATCTATAATAAAAACACCTTTTGGAGGGGGTACCGGCTCCAAGTAAATCTGGTCCTCAACTATTGTCATATTCTCTAATACTTTCTCTCTTGTAAAAGTATTGTTCATGCCAAGTTAATTAAGTACTTTGTTCATGTTTCTACCATCAATTAAGTTCACCCTCTATGTTCTCAAAGTGATCTCACAAAAATGCTCACTTTAATTTTCTTGATTCCGCTATTCTCAAAGTTCATAGGCCATTCCCATTACAACCCTGGGACTGAATGTACTTGTCGAACTTGATGTACCATTGCCTTGAGCCTTGCTTTAATCCATATAAAGTTTTCTTGAGTCTACACACTAGTTATGCCCGTGTTGGCTTCCCAGGCTTTATCGCAAAACCTTCTAGCTGTTTCATGTAGACATCCTCTTCAAGATCCCCATGAAGAAATGTTGTCTTCACATCCATTTGGACCAATTGCATCTCCTCCATGGCTACTAGACCAAGCATAAGACGCAATGTAGTCATCTTGACCATTGGAGAAAAGATTTCATCGAAATCCATGCCTTTAGTTTGCTTGAACCCTTTTGCAACCAATCTTGCCTTATACTTAGACTCGGGATCATCTGTGGTATACTTCTTCTTGTACACCCATTTGCATGGCAATGCCTGTTTACCCGCAGGAAACTCTGTCAATTCCCAAGTTTCATTTGCTAAGATCGAGATATACTCAAATTGCATAGCCTTTTTCCACTTCAGGCTATCATCCACTTGAATGGCCTCTTTGTAGCAAGTGGGTTCACCGCAATCAGTGATCTTGGCTCAAAATGCTCAGGTGCACGATATGTATGAGTAGATCTCCGAAGTGTATGACTGCTCGATTCTGCTGTATGTGGAGCAACATGAGTGTGTGTACTAGTGGAAGATGCATCACTAGCACGTCCAACATTCTGTGTAACTGGCGGTGAGGAAACATCCTCAAACCATATTCTACGATACTCAATGTCTTTAACTGGCTTTCTATGCATCTTAAACTCGTTGAATATCACCTAAGATCTTCGTATAACCTTCTTAGATTTTGGGTGCTAGAGACGATGTCCCATCTCTCCGTCCACACCATATCTAATGAAGATACACTTGTGTGATTTGGGGTCCAATGTTTGTCTAAGCTTTTTTGACACATGTGAGAATGTCTCACACTCAAATACACGTAACATGTTATAATTGGGCTCTTTGCCCGTCCATATCTTGTGCAAAACCTTGTAGTTTAGTGGTGTACTAGGTGATCGATTGATCAAGTAAGCACCCGATCGTAACAGCTTCTCCCCAAAATTCTTGAGCTAAGTTGGCCATAGACAACATAGAAGTGACCCGTTCCCGGATGTTTCTATTCATCCTCTCAGCCACACCGTTTTAGGCGGGTGTATAAGGCATGGTAAACTGTCTTCTAGTACCTCTTTTACGGCAAAAGTCCTTGAACTTGGAGGAGATGTACTCGCCTCCATTGTCACTGCACCAAGCTATTCCATTCCAACGATGACATTCACAAGGTTATCAATAATTTGACATCGTGGAATGAAGCCGTATTGAAATCGATGCAAGCCTTCATGCAGAAAGCACTTAAGTCGGTTAACAAGCATTTTTGCCATTAATTTATATACCACATGCATGAGTGTAATCGGCCATGCCAATGAGAGAATTCTTCACACAATGCATGCTTAACTCTCAGCTTGAGCAAACCTTCTTTCCAAGAGGAGGGCAATTCCTGTTGTTCCCAAGCTGTATTCATCATGAACAACAGAGGCAACTTCAAATAATCCCAGAAAGACGAGAAAAAATCCACAGAGAGACCATCCCAACCAAGAGCTCTCCATCGACCCAAATCAAGAAAGCTGGCATACAATTCCGACTTAGTGAAAACAACTTCCAAGTCTTGAGCCTGCCGCATCGAAAGAATGGGAGTAACATCCGATAGAAACATGTGACACGCTTGGCGAGCTTCTCTCGTTGGAGAAGAAGGGGCCTCAAAAATCTTGCTATAATGAGAGTGTAGGTCTAGTGCTAGCTCTCGGAAAGTGGAGGTCCACTCCTGTGATGGTAATTTAACTCTCCGTATAACTTGAGACTGCCTGGAGTGATGCAAATGCTGGAAGAATTGTTTAGAAGCACATCCTTTATCTGCAAAAGCCTGTTGATGAGCTCGAATCTGCCATTTGGCCAATTTCCTCTCATCATTGTGTCGTAACATAACGCGAGTAGAAAGCAACTCAGTCGTTTGAGTGGCAGTAAGAGAAGAATGATTAGCCAAGTGCATTAATCTGCTACAAGCATCCTTTGCCTGATTAACCTGTTGCCTTAACTACGACAAATAATCCCTCCCATAATCCTGGATAACACATTGAACATGCATAACAAAGCGGAACCAGGCTATGTCCATATCAACGTACGTTTGGGAGATCAAAGGCGGGATGATATCCAGAATCATAGCGTGAAAAGGCTCATGCTTGAGATAAGCATTATTGACACGCAAAAGTCTCTTCTTGGGTAGGCGGTCATTGACATCAAAAGAGCCAAAATAAAGTTTCAAGCATACGGGAAAGTGATCCGAGAGACACGTAGCATAATCAATCCTCATCTCGCATACAAAGTCATCATACTGTTGCATGTGAAAAAGATACGAGCGATCCAGCCGAGTGCGATACATAGATTGAGCATTATGCTGAAAAGTGAATCCTGGATCAGTTGCATGCAAAAAGGGCCACAAATCAAGCCCATTTCATGTCGACATAAATTGGTCCCATGATTGCCGTTCCATATAAAGCACGTGAGAATGGTCAGTAGTATTATTCACAAAGTTTGGTGCATTATTGAAATCCCCGCAAAGAAAGGCATTGGAACGCCAACAATAAGAGGAGATAGCACTCCACAACCGTGCCCTATCTGCAGAAGCTGTGTATGCGTGTAATCCTCCAAATTCGAAAACTTCCCCATTAACAATACATTGGATGATCATCCATCTCCTAGCTGGGTCATTGAAAACCAAGGTCGGGAAGAGTTCATGTCGAACAAGTATAAGCACTCCAGAATAGCCAACTGATCCTACATAAGCTATCCAGTAGTCCACAAAGTAAGAAGTTTGTCCTGCAAATTTATGCTGGTTATGCTCTTGAAGAATCACAATGTCTGCTTTACATGTATGTATAAAGTGTCAGGTAAGCCACCACTTGTCGTGATTGCATAACCCACGTACATTGTAGGAGATGCAATTTAAAGAACTATGCATTCTATATGGTATATACAGTGGGCGAGGAAACGAGAAAAAGGGGAGAAAACTCAAGTACTAGTTCCCATCGACACATCCTCCCCAGCTGTAGGTACCTGAGGAGGTGGGTCAAGACCTGGACCCGGATGATTGAAAATAAAGGCACCTTGCGATGAAGAGGCTTCTCCTGTAACAACTTCCTTGTAAGAGCGACTACATTGTCCCAAGCTTCAGCCAAAGAAGTGTTGTCATTACAAGGGAGTTTTTCTGAGCAGCGTTCTTCAAAGGGGGCACATAATTACGAGAAGATGCTGGAATACAGGCTATAGCAGCTTTAGCGGGTTTCTTGGGCACTATCCAAGTTTGAGAGGTTGAAACCTGTTCTTTTTCTTGTCTTTAATCTTTAGAGAAGTAGAAAGTGCAGACAATTGTAATCGTTTCCCTTTGCGTTTATTCGCCCCACTTGTCGGGGAGGAGGTTGAAGCACCTTTGGTTTGAAACTCAGTAGAAGATTTTGGAGGTGAGCGAGGTTGAGGAGTAGGGACGATCGAAGGAGGTGGTTGCAGATTTGGTTCTCGACATTCGGACTGCATATGACCAAATTCACCACAGTGGAAGCAAGAATTTGCAAACTTGCCCCATTTAAGCTTAAATGGACACTTTCCAACCACTGCATCCCCATAATCGATCAAAATACCCGCTATTGTGGGGATATATGTGTCCCGCAGAATACAAAAACGGTTTGTATTTGCATCCAGCTTAGGAGGGCAAATGACTTTGCCCAGCTGAGCAACCAACAAAGGAAGAAAGTGACGCCAAGTGCGAGGAAAGTCGACCACCTCAACCTAGACAGGACACATGTGATGAATGAGACTCTGATAGTCCTTGGTGAGAGCCCTGGGCAGTACATGAGTCATGTGCTTATTGAAAAAAAGAGGAGATATTTCAAGCAGAGCATCCCGAGCATCCATGTCGGCCAACAAGACTTCATAGAACCCTCGCACGCCAAAGTAAACCCCTCGGACTGCTTGCCGTTTGAGTAGGAAATCAACCCATTGGCCTACATCCCGAGCTGTAGGCATTCTACTCGGGAAAAAAAGAATCATTGCGTTAAGTGCATATTGAGCAACAGGATCCATAAGCTCCTGTATAGGGATGCGCACTAGCGGATCGTTCCCAGGCTTGACGTGCATCCTCGAAGTCCTCATGCAAACATTTTTTTATAAGGCTTAAAGCATCCACATCCGAATATTCCATGGCTTTTCAACGCTTGTAAATACACTGATCAGTCCAATCCATGTGAAGCTCGCACACAGACACACATTCTTTTTTTGGGGTTTTTTTATATTTGACTGCTATTGACACAGACAGACACACACACAAGCTGGTTGTACAGAAACCTGTTGCCTTAAAACTTTAATCAAGCTGAAAACCTAACGATTTTACAGAACCTCCAAACAAACACGTCTGCACACACTCACCTCTCTCTCTCTCTCTCTCTCTCTCTCTCTCTCTCTCTCTCTCTCTCTCTCTCTCTCTCTCTCTCTCTCTCTCTCTCTCTCTCTCTCTCTCTCTCTCTCTCTCTCTCTCTCTCTCACACACACACACACACACACACACAAAACGACAGAAGGACCGCGTGCAGGCGAAATCAAACTTTAACCACCGACGCGCTATGAAGGGCCTGCACAGGGTAGATGTTGTTTAGAACAGAGTCACGTGACAAATGAGTGGCAGAAGGATTTACCACACACCCAAATCCCCCACGCGTGCAAGCGCGCACACACACACACACACGAGGCACAGAACCGCTAGCAATTGCTGAATAGCCAACTCTGCGAACGAAGCTACATCAGGTGGTGATTCGTGCGACCAAGCTGGGGCAGGAGGTTGCGCGACAGAGGCTCCGTTCACCACACACACGCTTTCACACACACACACACACACACACACACACACACACACACACACACACACACACACACACACACACACACACAGAGAGAGAGAGAGAGAGAGAGAGAGAGAGAGAGAGAGAGAGAGAGAGAGAGAGAGAGAGAGAGAGAGAGAGGCGGTGTGGTGAGAGAGAGGCTTGACGTGCATCCTCGAAGTCCTCATGCAAACATTTTTTTTATAAGGCTTAAAGCATCCACATCCGAATATTCCATGGCTTTTCAACGCTTGTAAATACACTGATCAGTCCAATCCATGTGAAGCTCGCACACAGACACACATTCTTTTTTTGGGGTTTTTTTATATTTGACTGCTATTGACACAGACAGACACACACACAGGCTGGTTGTACAGAAACCTGTTGCCTTAAAACTTTAATCAAGCTGAAAACCTAACGATTTTACAAAACCTCCAAACAAACACGTCTGCACACACTCACCTCTCTCTCTCTCTCTCTCTCTCTCTCTCTCTCTCTCTCTCTCTCTCTCTCTCTCTCTCTCTCTCTCTCTCTCTCTCTCTCTCTCTCTCTCTCTCTCTCTCTCTCTCTCACACACACACACACACACACACACACACACACACAAAACGACAGAAGGACCGCGTGCAGGCGAAATCAAACTTTAACCACCGACGCGCTATGAAGGGCCTGCACAGGGTAGATGTTGTTTAGAACAGAGTCACGTGACAAATGAGTGGCAGAAGGATTTACCACACACCCAAATCCCCCACGCGTGCAAGCGCGCACACACACACACACACGAGGCACAGAACCGCTAGCAATTGCTGAATAGCCAACTCTGCGAACGAAGCTACATCAGGTGGTGATTCGTGCGACCAAGCTGGGGCAGGAGGTTGCGCGACAGAGGCTCCGTTCACCACACACACGCTTTCACACACACACACACACACACACACACACACACACACACACACACACAGAGAGAGAGAGAGAGAGAGAGAGAGAGAGAGAGAGAGAGAGAGAGAGAGAGAGAGAGAGAGAGAGAGAGAGAGAGAGAGAGGCGGTGTGGTGAGGGATGCCAACAAGGGAGAGATAGGGAGAATGTGATGTGTATCTTGAGGATGGACACACACATACACACACACACACACACACACACACATACATACATACTTATACACACACTTAGTTACGTACACACGTACTCACATGTTTGAGCTTGAAAAACTGCATAGGATTGGTCCGTTGGTAAAAACAAGCGAGATCCACCAGATATGCGCGCACACACACACACACACACACAGACCTTTTTTTGTAAATCAATTTGATTTATCTATGTGTGGGAAACCTCAAAGAGAGGAAAACCCACCAAAAAGATGTA
This sequence comes from Adiantum capillus-veneris, assembly GCF_014529385.1. Classification (NCBI taxonomy): domain Eukaryota; kingdom Viridiplantae; phylum Streptophyta; class Polypodiopsida; order Polypodiales; family Pteridaceae; genus Adiantum; species Adiantum capillus-veneris. Next base: position 20,062,823 of record NC_140943.1, read on the forward strand.
CAAGGAAAGGAACACAACAGTGTTCGGTTGTACAAAATAGCTAAAAGCATTCATAAGAAAGTTGATGTATCTTTGCCGTAATATCACCAACTTCCAAGGCGAACCGCAAAGACTGCCGCAGGGAAATTTTGAAGAAAGGTAGGGGATTTGTATGAATGCGATGGAACATATAGCCATTACGTTGTCGCCACAGGCTCCAGTACGCCCAAAACCTGACCCACATAAAGAAGGATGCAAAGCAATGGAACACCGACGAGAAGATACCAAAAACCCAAAACCGCTTATGGAATACCGTCGTGGGAAAACGTAGCCGCATACACGCAGATACCTGATGAAGGAAGTCTCGAGTGACACAACAATCCCACAAGAGGTGACAAACATCCTCCTCGGCAGATAAGCAACGAACACATGATGAAGGGCAGATACGGCGCATCCTAAGAAAGGTACCCACTGGGAGCACAGCAAGTAAACACCGCCAAAGAAACAAACGCTCCTTCAACGGCAAATGGCTTTCCCATACTGCAGATATAATCCTTCGCCACCAAATATCTGATTTATGCATGTGCCAAATAGCGTTGCAATGATCAACAATCCATGGATGAGGCAGAAGAAGAGCATATGCCCGGCCGGCAGAAATATCTTGAAATGGCATTTCCCCAAGCTTCCAGTCAGACATGCGATCACCATCATCCAAAGGTGAACGAGTAAGAAACCTATCAGCATTTGCTATAATTCTCTCCAAAACTGGCGATAGTGCATGCCCAATCCAAAGCGGCGAGCAGCAAATGGAAACTCGAAAGTGAAACCAGCTGCATCCACCACATCCTCAACCACTCGAATGCCACGGCAGAAGAGAAAATACGCCTGGCGAGGCGAACGGTCGACCAAAGTAAGAGAAAAAGCCCGACTGTAATGAAGGCTCTCCGCACGAAGTGAATTTCCTTCCCTCCGAGCATTCCACGATAGATGAATCGTAACCTGTTTCCATGCAGAAATCAAGGTGGAAGAAAGTGGGAATCCAAGAATATGACCATCCATCTGACCAAATACTGCCTCCCACATGGATGATTTCCAGTGACCAAATGATGATGTAACCACATGCTGACTCTAGTGTGCAAACATAAGAGTCCAAGGCAGAGATTGTTGCGTGTGTAGGCAAAAGCATAGTCTTCCTAGCAAGGACATGCCTACGCAGGTCCAAAATATTCAAACCACCAAAGCGCTTTGGTGTACAGAGTTTTGCCACATCAGACGCAAACCTTTTTTGTGAGCATGCGTTCGCCACAATTGAGACAAATGGCCGACATGAGAGAGTCAAGACAATGGCGGGGCCAATGCAACAATGGCAAAAAGAACTGAACATATGCCATGAGGATACTTTGAACAATTCTCAGGCGAACATGTAGTGGCCAAGTAGAAAGCTTCCAGTAATGCAATTTAACATTCAAGCGATTCATAACCCAATCCACTTTCTGCGTGTGAGTAACATTCCATCCAATTGGATAACCCAAATGCCTAGTGATTACATTCGGAAGAACAATCTCTCCTGGCCACAATAGAGCATGCCAATCACAAGAACAAAGCAGCAGAAGCTTTGATCTACAGAAATTGACTTTAAGACCAGCCGCAATCGCAAACGATTCCAAAGCATTCATAATCACTCGAACATCGTTTTGCTGATTCCGAGGCATAAACAACGAGTCATCTGCATAAACCTGCCCAATAAAGGTATGACCCGATGGTAGTTGCAAACCATGAAGACGCTGCACAGAGGTCAAGTAATCAAGATACATCAACAAAGGATGAGAGGCAATTGCATACAACAAAGCACTAATAGGGCAAGCTTGCCTAACCGAACAACCAAGCGGCCACGATTCTGTCAATTCCCCGTCCAGGATTCTCGAAGACGTATTACAATCATACAAGAAATAAACCACATTGGCCAACTTAGGACCAAATCCTAGACATCTCATTGTGGCAGCAATGAAGTCCCAATGCATAGTGTCAAAGGCCTTTTCAATATCAACTTGCATGACCAACACATCTTGTTGCGTATACTTAGCATACTCCATGCCAATCATAATATTAGCCAAATTGTCCATGATTTGACGACGAGGAATGAAACCATACTGAGCCTGATGAAGTCCTGTAAACAAATAGTCCTTGATGTGGTGGACCAACATTTTAGCCAAAATCTTGTATATCACCGGCATCAAAGTTATGGGCCGCCAATGAGAGAACTGCTCGCAAAGTGCTTGCTTGGGCAACAACTTAAGGAAGCCCTCTTTCCATGAAATTGGTAGATCCTGTTTTTCCCATGCCACATTTAACATGAAAACCAGGGGTTGTTTAAGAGCATCCCAAAATGAGAGGAAAAATTCCACAGTAAGTCCGTCCCAACCGGGAGATCTCCACCGGCCCAATGCAAGCAAGGCACCATGCAATTCGGAGACAGAGAAAGGATCCTCAAGGAATTGTGCCTCCTACGAAGATAGGATCGGACGAACATAAGAAAGCAACAATTCACGTGCTGGACAAGCTGTCGAAGAAGGCTGAGATGGAGCAGCAAACACCTTACGATAATGTGAAACCATTACCTCAACAAGTTCCCGCTTCGAAGAAGTCCAAGCAATCGAGGGAAGCATAACCCGTTTAATTTTGACTGTGAGACTCTTGAATGATGCAGATGCTTAAAAAATTTCTTCGAAGCACAACCTTTATCCATAAAAGCTTGTTGACGTGCACGCGTCTGCCACTTAGCAATCTTCCTCTTATCATTTTGCTGAATACACACTTTAGCTTCACATAACTCCGTCATTTCAGAGTCAGACAGGGGGCATAAGTCAGCCAATTACCATAGTCAGAAATCACACTTTGTACTCTCATGACAAAACAATACGAGGCATCATCCAAATCAATATGCATTTGAGCCAACAGCGGGGGAATAATACCAACAATCATGTGACGAAAAACTTCATGAGTAAGATAGGCATTATTAACATGCAACAAACGTTTATTGTGAAGAGACCGATCACAAAGAGGCTGTCCAAAATACAAAGACAACAAAAGAGGATAATGATCCGATAGCTACAGAGCATAATCTATCCTCATGTCACATACAAATTCTTCATATCGTTGCCCATTAAGTAAATACCAACGATCCAATCGTGCTCTATAAGACGAATAGCAGCATGCTGAAAGGTAAAACCAGAGGCATCAAGATGCAAACAACTCTATATATCAATCATTTGAGCAGAGGCAACAAGAAGATCCCATTTGTGTTTCTCCGCAAGCAACATATGCGAATTTCCTGTGGTGCTGTCAAGCAAATCAGGGGTATTATTGAAATCTCCACATAGGAATGCATTCGAGGTCCATGGGTGAGACGAGATTTCTTGCCATAAAGCAGCTCTTTGCCCAGAGGCCGTATATGCATAAGTACCTCCAAATTCATAAACTCGACCATTCAACAAACACTGCACAACCATCCACCGACCATGCGGATCATTGTATAGCAGAACAGACTGAAGCTCATGTCGAACCAGCATCAATAAACTCGAGAAATCTTGCGAGCCAACGTACGCAATCCAATATCCGGCAAAATAGCAACATTGACCAACAAAATCGTGCTGATTATGCTCTTGCAATACAACTATGTCTGCCCTACATGTATGTACATAGTGCCAGGTCAACCGCCATTTGTCAAGGTTGCATAACGCATGCACATTGTATGAGATGCATTTAATATGACTTTGCATTGGAAACATATGTACAAAAAGCAACAAGTATCATAATCAAGTGGAGGTGCCCATAGACACGTCTCCATCCACTACATTCGTACGAGGACCCGACCTCTGAGTCAGGGCAGGAAATGTGTCCACAGTGTTCACATGCGATGTGGAAGTCTCACCAAGGAGTACATCTTTGTAAGAGGGCATCGCTTTGTCCCATGCATCAATCAGCGTGCGATTGTCATTACATGGAAGTTGCTTAAACGATGCATTCTTGTTGGCATTAACAGAAGGAACGTAATTACGAGAAGAAATTGGAGTGCGAATCTTCAATGCTTTTTTCGGCACCACCCATGTATTAACATCAGCAGGTCCAACATTTTTGCTTTTAGTAGCAGTCCCATTCCCAAGATCAGTGAATTGTTGTACCTTGCCTTTCCCTTTGTCCACATTCGAAGCCACTTTAGCAATAGAGACTCCACTTTGCTTCACTTCACTTGTGGGTTTTCTAGTAGGGATAGAGGTGGACAAAGGAACAACAGAGGGAGGGGGTTGCATTAAGACCGGCTCTGGACATTCGGATTGCATATGACCAAATTTTCCACATCGAAAACATGAATTCACAAATTCCCCATTTTAGTTTAAAGGGGCGCTTGCCCACCCATGGATCACCTGAGTCAACCATAATACTATCAGGGGTAACCTTGTCCGTGTCCTAGAGAATGCAAAACCTGTTGGTATTCACATCCAATTTTGGAGGACAAATAACCTTTCCAAGCTGCGCAGCCAACAACGGGCAGGAAATGTCTCAACGTGCGGGGAAAATCAACAATTTTCATCCACACTGGGCATTTGTGACGAATAAGACTCTGGTAGTCTTTAGTGAGTGACCACGGGAGAACATGTGTCGTCTGCGTATTAAAAAATAGGGGAGACATCTCAAGCAAAAGATTTCGAGCTTCCATATCTGCGAGCAAAACTTCATAAAATCCACGCGCCCCAAAATAGACACCACGGGCAGCTTGTCGCTTAAGGAGAAAATCTACCCATTGGCCGACATCTTGCATAGTAGGCATTTTCCCCGGGAAAAATAGGATAACTGCATTCATAGCGTAGTGTGCAAATGGGTCCATGAGGTCCTGTACGGAATGCGCACCTCAAGAGCAGGCACCTGACCATTCCATGCATGTCGAGCCTCCTCAAAGTCCTCATACAAGCATGCCTTGATCTCAGAAGCTGCCTCCGACTTGGGTTCCATCGCTTTCCGACGCTTAAAGACGCACAGTGAGTCAAACATAAATTAAAAAAACCCCTTCTTCAAACAAAACCAACTGGCGATAAAATTCTGCAAACTACTGTGGAGAAAACTTTGCAAATAACATATGAACCAAAGCTATGTACATACTTCACAGAAAGAAGCATCCAAAACCCACAGCAATATACATCAGCTGAACTCTGCCCAGAGAATTTGGAGCTTTACTCAATACCTAACCTGTGATCCCTACCAATTGAAAACATTACAATCTGCCCTGCCAGTCCTACACAGCGAGACAAAACAGAACAGCGCTAGCCACACTTGGCGTGCAAAACCTGCCGCACTCCCACTGACATACGTGCTGGGCAAAACTGCGCTCCTCAACAGCGTCGAGCAGGTGGGCGTGCTGGGTAAAAGGTTGCGCAGGAGCAGTCGCGCAGGGGCAGAACAATGCGTACCCCAAAACACACACACACACACACCCTCGCTGGCAAAATTGCAGATGGCTGCTGCTGCGCGCAGCGTGCACAAGATCTACGCGACAGAGCAACACACACACACACACATGCACACACACACATACACTTAGGTATGCACACATATACTCAAATGAGTGAGCGCAAAAAACAATATAGGAATGACCCCTTGGTAAGAGTGAACAAGACCTGCCTCCGACAGGTTGCGTGAGCTAAAAAGCAGCTCCATTTGGCCTTGCCCTCTAAAGGCTTTTGTGCTTCTAATGATGACATCACAAGTGTTGAAAAATTAATTTGAAATGATACTAGGATTGATTCTCGAATGGCCCCTAATCGGCAAGCTCGGGATTTTAGCATGTGCCGCTGCTGGCGGTCGAACCTGAGTCTGAACCGGTGTTTGGGATTTTTTTTTTTCCCCAAAGATACAAAATTCCTTTTGTCGATTTTGTCAAGAGGAAGTTTTAGAGAATTAGGTCATTTTTAGGGTTTTTCCCGGTATTTTTGACGGCACGATATTAAGCTGAGTCACATTTTTCCGAACACTGGTCCGGACTACGCGTCCTGGCAGTACATAGGCTATACTTTGCTTTGAGTACTATCGCCCGCACTGCGCCTGCAACATAGGCGCTGCCACCCTTCTGTCATGTTCGGACGGTAATGTATGCACGTGCGTATGTGCGCGCTCGCTTGTTGTGTGTGTGTGTAGGAGGGAAGGAGAGAGAGAGAGAGAGAGAGAGAGAGAAGAGAGTGTCTTACTTTGTACAGAATTTAACAATCATGGGGGAGACCTCCTTCAGACACAGTTCAAAGTCTAACAAGGAGAAGCGGAGGGTAGCTGACCGTGCTACAGATTCGATGGTCTCTTTCAAGCTTGCTTTTCACGCTCTGGCTATTCTTTGCATCACATATGCTGGGCTTTTGTGGGTTACACACAGTGCCCTTTATGGCTCACGTGTAACCCCTTTGCCTTACAATGCATCCCTGGATAAATTCTCAGAAGGTCGAACAATGAAGCATATCTGGCATTTAGCGGATGAGATTGGCATTCGCCAGGTACCTCTTACCTTATTCCGATTGAGTTTTTCTGTTTTTGAGCACTGCAATTTCAAGGATTCCTTGTCGTCGCACCTGGGTTTGATTTCCCTTTTTCATGTTTGTTCTTGCCTGGTTTCTATTCAATGCCTATAAATTGACAGTAGAGTCTTGGGGTTGATGATCGTTTTTGGACCAAAAGAAACTACACTACAAGAAAAAACATCAAGAGCGGTCCTAATGTACAATACAAGTTGGATTGAGCTTTCAAAGAGTAGGCTATTTCAGCTTGGAACCGATATTTGATTGAGAGTTTTGAATGCAGTACAAAACCTTAAAAAAACTCGAGCGCACTGTGTGCTAGTTACTCATATTAAATAATCAAGCTCCAAACTAGTGGTTTTCTTCTCCCCTTAGAACTTGGCAGACAAGGCTTAAATTTTGTAGATTGATAAGCCAAATCAATTTATCATTTGTGGTAGCATAATTGCCATTGGAATAAAGATAGGAGATCCACCGCTCGGCTCTTTAGCGCTATTTGGCATGCTCCTTAGTTCAAAGTTTGTAAGGGATGCTTTGGGCAAGTATTTGGTCATCTTTGTCCAAGGGTAGCATTGTGATTGAAAACTCTTGACAATCCAGAGAGAGATTCCATAACTTTTAACACCCCCTCTTATCTTGTGGAAAGGAAGACAATCCAGGGAGTTGGAGTGGGCAATGTGCAACTGTGGGTGAGGGTTTCGTGGAAGAGGATATTTGCAACAGAACTTCAAGGTCGACCAATACACGGCTGTTATACCATCCAACCTCTACCTTGAAAGACATCTGGGAAGTAAAATGCGGTGCGTTGGAAGTAAATTAAGCTCTAACAAGAATCTCCTCAACTCAACCGACTCATGACTTGCACAACCAACATCTGCAGCAAGTACTGCTACTGACCGCTCGAGGAGATAGCATCAAAATTGAGGGCATAGGCATTAAATGAGGGTATCCGGACCATTTCTTCCCAACTCACAAATACTTTACCTTTTTAGTAAGAGTCGGAAATTTGCACCTCCGATCACATACTACATGCAAGAATCTCCAAACCACTGTGGGAAGTCCAAGAATGTGGACAACCGAGGCTACTGAGACATCAACCGTTCGATGACGAAGAACCAAAGAATTGCACCAACCACCATATATCATGAATGACTTGCATACTACATTTGAAGGAACATCATCAAAACTGACAGTGTAAACTGCTGTTTATCTTCCTCTCAAAGTGAATCAGGAACATACATCCAACATAAAAGTAAACATCAATACTGAGATTGCAGCTATGATGGCAAAATCAAGAGACCCTCAACCCAAGCTCTGCAAGAGAGGAGCGACATGCTATAGAAAGCCGCCAAATAGACTGTCAATCTTGTCCGCTGCACGTGGAACCACTGACTCCCAAGCTGGCTCCACATCCTCCTCTAGAGGGAGAACATTTGGACCATGGATAACTGCAACAACTCTCCAACAGTCTCTACCTGTACAAATGGATCACCCAAGGTAGGGGACTGACAAATATTGTTGTAGTGTCTAACCACCTTGTCAGGTGTCTTGCTGGTTTCATGGCTTGGCTCCCTTCTTGTGCAGTAGGCACGGCACCAAACTCAGCAGCTGAATTGGCCTGCGCTCTCGGAGAGGTCGCTGAGTTGCTTTGCATTCTTAAGTCTTTTGTGTCATTGTGGAATGGGCATCATCAGCACTCTTCCATGTTGCAAGTTCAGAGATTCCTAGATAGCCACTAGCTTATTAGTTCAAACTACCGTTTTTCATGGCCTTTTTAGTGTTGGGGAATTTTATCCATTTCAAGATCCTTTACATTCGTGCTGTATGTTCGGGCTAGTTATTATACATGCGAGTAAAGAATACATTTTCTGTCTTTTAAAAAATTCAGGTCTTGAGAGAAGTAAGTGTATCAATTTACTGGATCAAAGGCAGTTTTTGGAAAGGGCTGATTTGTGTTTGTCTTGAAGGAAATCTTATATTTAACTTCTGATTGTGCGAATTGGTTGTCCAGGAGGGAAGCATTGGTTTGATGGAAGCTGCAAATTACTTGAAGCTACAATTAGAAAGCTACAAGCAACGGGCAAGTGTGAACCTCAGGTTAGATTGTGTTATGATGAAAGTAAATGATGTAGATAGAAAGAACTAATTTTGACATGAAGCTGTGGCTGTTTGTTGATGTTTCAATTAGTAGGCTTAATTGACTCATCCATTGATTTTCTAAATTCCAATGTGCGATCTAGTATAATAGCCTATTTGAGCATGCATATCCTTCAAAAAGGCTTGCAAGTTTTCTGGCCGTCGTCCCTTGGGCTTGTCTGGTCTTACCTGGGCTTTGACTTATGTACAACATGTTCGCATGGCACATTGAGTCGCATGTGTATGGGAAAGAGGGAACATCACAATGAACCGATTCTGACAGCTTAAGTTCACTTGACATGAACTATTCATATGGAACACACGTATATGTAGTATGGGAACTACCATTGGATACCTGTGGTTACCTTCGCCCTCTTTGGAGATTTGACGTGTGGAGGGCATCTCAGATGTCAAGATAGGGACATTGATGGAGATTGTCATTTGGCCGTGCCGTTGAAGAATAGTATGAATGTTACTGTCCAATGCATTTTGAGATTCAAGGTAGTGATCACTGTCTCTTTAGTGTGAGGTTTCGTTCACGTGTGTGGTTGCATTTACTTTGCGGAGTTCTGCAATACCTGATTAGAAATGTTTAGGGGCAATTTTGTTGGAGCTAGAGAGCATTCACTTCCTTGGGTACAAAAGTACAGGATCCCAACTTCAGATTACTAGCTTCTTCTGTTTGCATGGAGTCGGGGCTTCCTTCATGGGTCTATTGCTGTGGGCTGACTATCCAACATCCTAAACAGGACACATGACATTAGATGGAGCTAGGTTACATTCTCAGGCGCAATCCTTCTCATTGCATGACATGACCCTCCTGTTCCTATGGAGCCTTGTTTCATCCCTAGCTTATAATATGTGCATATGAGACGGTGTTGTTGTCTTTTAACCTTTAGAAGGTTCAAATAAAATCTTTTCTTTTTGCAACATAACCTTTCTCTCTCTCCTATGAGCTAATTTTTTTTCTACTTTATGTTAGGGTGGAGATAGATCAGACTTCTGTTTATGGTTCTTTCAACATGATGTTTTTGAAACACAGTATTGGTTTGGCTTACAAGAATCATACAAACATTGCTATCAGGTATTGCTTACTGGAAAGCCATTCAATATTCCTCGTTTGCTTGATGGTGCTTGATGCAGCTATGAAATCAGGTGTTTTGGCTGCTGGATTGTCTGGGAATTTAATTTTTATAAATTATGTATCCTTCTGAATAAAATAAAATGAGAGTCAAGTCTCATTGTGACAGGCTTTCTTAAGGTTGTTTCCAAGCCAGACAAAGCCTTTACCACTCTACTCAGAATTTGTTGTACACCAAGGTATCACACACATCACTCATAAGGATGTAGGGTCTCCTAGGGCAGTCTAGAGGGAATTTTATTTATCAAGGTAAGAGGGGAAGTTAGTCACAAAGCGCTTCATAATTACACATAAGATATCCTTAGTCACATATCAGGTCATCAAGCATGGTTTGCTGGCATGTTGTTGTAAGCACTTTGCGACTTGAATTGATAAGGGAAAACGTACTGCAGAAAGGTTCCAAAGGTTAAAAATAGCAGGGGTTATGTATGTTGTGGTGTAGCTCTCTTCCAGACCAAGCACCAGCATGCAATTAGAAATAATCTCCAAGGTTGACACAGGTATATATGAAAGTTGAACTGTAGTGTCTAGCAAAGAGGAGCAATGGAATAGTAGAAGGGATCTTTCAAAGGGTTAAGGAACATGTGGTCGTTCCGACAACTCCAAATAGATCACCAAGCCCACGAGGAGGGTGGGAGCCCATCTCGATGTCGTCTCCTTTTCTCTCCACTTGTCCCTAAGATAACCTTCCCCATCTGTCTCTCTGGATCTATCTCACTAAAAGTCGAGCAACATTTTCTTTGAAAGAGCCAAAGAACTAAGTAGTAGAACAACTGAGCAAGGAGTCATTCAGTGGGTGTGATATATGAGTTTGTGTCATGCATATCATCCACTATTGTCATCATGCGTGTACAAACCCTAAGCCTAAAATATCAATCTTCAATATGAAGTTATATGTGATGTAATTGCACAGCAATTCTCCAACCATGCAAAGATCAGCTCTCAAAAGTAAGATTTAGTATTATCTTAAAAAAGAGACCTCTTTTATACTAACAAATTTAGTGTTGTGTCTCCTCTCTTCAATTTTGGTAAGAGATAAAAGTGATACCAAATAGCCGAAAGTGCGTGATACCAAATATCAAAAGTACTTGTTAATTGAAGCGGGAAGTCGCATAGGAAGACTCAGAGAACTATGCTAGAAGTCGTCGAGCAAATCCTAGGTAAATGAGCGTTACTCTCTGTTGAATGCCTAGACACCGACAAGGCCTATTGAAATTGGTGTTGGCAAGCATAGCATCAAATAGGAAGCACACCAACTGGGCATCTCCAAAGGAAGACTCCTTCCCGCCGAGGAAAGTGTCTTTCCATCTTCTTGCTAGATACTTCGGCCACCTAGTATGACATTTGTGCGTGTGCCAAAGAACATTGCATATTGTTTGACGCAACATGTACCCAAGAATTGGGTTGGAGCTGGACATAAAGCTACCTCAAAGATGCCATATTATTGATAATTTACTAGCCTCTCTCTTATGGGGAGCTTCAGCCTTCTACTACATACTTAGTCCTTCCAGCGCTCTCTTTTGCTAGAAATCAAAGAAATTTATGTCTTTATCTTTATAGTTGTAAGGTGCAGCGGAATGAATGTTGTTTTTTCTCAAGATTAGTGATCTTTATTGCTCAAGGTTCCTTTTAGTTCTTAGGGAAGGAGAGAGCCTTCCGTCTTGTGGAGAGTGCTATGATCACGAACAAAGTGAGTGGATGTTGTGCGTGCAAGTGAATGAGACTGAGAGAAGGAGAGAGAAGAGATACGACACCCGAGAGGTTGTAAAACCCTCCTCCGAAGGCCCCACTCTCGTCGGCTAGAGTGGTCTATTCTTTGATTGCACAAAGGTGTACAATGTGTATGCAATGGACAGATGCAAGTTGGACTATGCCGATGACGACGACGACTCGATGGCTGAAATCTGTAGGCCTCTAATCGCTGAATTCGGGGACTGTTTTGGTGGCTGAAAATGACTGTTTTGGCTGCGTTTTCTTGGGCTAAACCTGGGGGTACTTCTGCAACTGAATGGGGGCTGATCTGCTACTGTTCTATATGCTGAATTCTACGTTTTATCCCTGCTGAAAACTGCATGAAGGCTAGCGTTAGTGATGGGACTGAAAACGTTGGAGAATCTGAGTTCCTGCTGGCGTTTTGGGGAAGAAAAACGCTGCTGAAGCTGGGGCTTTTCTGCAAATGAAAACGCTGGCTGAAATGGCACTGTAGGGCGATCATGCAAGGGGGAACAATGCGCTAGAAGGTGGAAGCTTCAAGGCGATGCTGATGCTGTGGAAAAACGCCAATGGGATGGGAGGTATGGCGAGGGTCCACTGCGGGGGGGTACTGCTGAGAAGGTGCTTGTTGAGCGGGAAGCTCCTGCTGCCTCTTCTGCAAGAAAGTGCTAACTTGGGTTTGCTTATATATTAACTTAGCAAATTGCCCTACCTACTTTTGTTGGAAAGTCACTTAAAAATAATAAGTGAAAATAACCAAAAATAGGAAAATAGGGTAAATGCACCGGAAAATTCCCCTAACTGATGCTAATGGATTCTGATGGGAATTCCGATGATCATGCTGTGTGCAACCGGAGGATATGCATCTATGCTAAGTGACTGGGCATGCACGGTCTACGAATAGACTCACAAAGTGCCAGATCACTGCTAATCTAGATTGACTTGACTGACGGGAACCCTGTTATGGTGTAGCTTGTCCACGGACACATAGGGTTGGGATGTGTCAGTTGACATCCCCTCCTTTTCAAAGTGAGGTATTGGTACCGAACTGTATGGCGTCGAGGGAGATCGCCGATAGCATCCAGAATCTTGGAAGGGACTCTTCGTCGGCCCACTCTGATGTGTGGGTCGTGCAGTACTTGAACTTCATAAAGGTCTGCAATGCTTGCTTCTTTGGGCAGTGCTGAAAGCCACTCAAAGTCTTCTGTGGCTCCTTCAATGCTTCAACTTCGTCTAGAGACTTGCTTCTTTCGTCTTCAAGAATCTCCATGGCTGAAAATTCCTGAAACCATCTCCAACACAAAACCATGAACATATCCAATTCATGTAAAGTGAAGGAAAAAAATCTTGTCCTTACTAAAGACTGTGTATGCAATGTCGATGAACATAGAGACGGAGTGACAACTCGTTCATCAAACACATGCAAACAATGCGCTTGAATCTTTTCTGTTTGATCGAAATCAATCAACTGTGGCAAATCACAATGGAAATGCCCATGCTTGGTGCTCATACTATCATGTGCTCGTTCGGAAACTGTGTCATGCCAAGGAAGAGACATGGAATGCGACTTCCTTACATTCAAACTTTTCAGCTTTTCATGAACAATCCGTATACATTCGTGCTCATCCATGATAGAAACGTGCTCAACATACAATATGTCATGCCTAGGAAAAGGGATCACATAACGATGCTGACTAAAATACAGGAAACCTTCACGAATGAAACACTCGAACAATGCGTGCGTATCAATCGTGCGAACACATAATACTTCTTGTGAGGGCTCTTTGGACCAAGGCTCGAGAGCCAAGATCGCTTCTTCGGGATCTATCGAATCTTCTTGTGGGAAATCTATGGACCTCGACTCGAAAGCCAAGATCGATTCTTGGTGATTGATCGAATCTACAACGAGGTTAGCTTCGCTAGAAAAAGCATCAACTAACACATCATCCTTGTGAACAATCACTTCATCTTCATGCAACTTATCATGCTTGTGAGAAATCACATCTTGATCATGCAAATCATCATGCTTGTCATTGTCATCCAAATCATTATCGTTGAAATCATCATGCTTCGCATAATCATGCAAGTTCTATGTGTCATGTTGTGGAGAAAAAGAGACTGAGAGAGTCTCCTTATCTCGAATCCTTTCAACCTTGTCCTGCATATTAGCAATGAGAGATGGAGAAGGAGCAGTGTCCACTCCATGAAAGACAGTAGGAGAATCACTGTCGGCATTGAGAGTTATAGTGTTAGCCGCAAATTTTATGACAGCATCAATCTCACGAAACCATTTAATGCCTAAAATCATATCACATCCTGAGAGAGGAGAAACAACAAATCTTCTAGTGAAGGCAGTCTGTTAGATTGCAAACAACACATCAAGGCATTCCTCGGTGATGAGAGCGTCCGTACCAGGACGAAAGCCAGAGGAGATCTCGGACTAACTTCGAGGCGGGCTCTCTCAACAAGAGAGGAACTGATCGTATCATGCATACTACCTGGGTCAAACAATATGACAAAACTGTGCCCCGACGTACGACCATAACATTTAATGAGTGAATCATCAATGGGAGGGTCTTGAGCAACTTTGGGCACAATCGTGTTATCATTCATTGCATTGACAGATGTAGTGGGTGCTGTGGGTTCTTTAGATTCATTCGATTCAAGCTTAGGACATGTTCGTTTTATGTGACCCTTAATGTGACAATGAAAACAACGACCTTCCTTAGAATAAGTGCTTTGTTCTTCCGAAGTGATTTATCCTCCTACAATTCCTTGTGCTACCTTTTCATATGGAGTAAGCTTAGGTTTAGCAATTGTGTTAGCCTTACCCTTACATTCATTGGAAGAATTCTTTGATGAGATACTGTTGGTAGATTGGTTAGAAGAGTTATCATTCTTACCATTCTTACCGTTCTTACCGTACTGAGGAGTCTGCGAGGTACTTGTGGAAGTCTGTTCTCCTTAGGCTTTCCCTTGTTGTGCTTCATCTCCTGTGCGAGAGCAATCGCTACCGCCTTGTTGAGATCGATTGGATCGAGTACCTCGACATCGTACTTGATATACTCATCCAATCCAAAGAGAAAAGCCTCTTTGCGCTCTTCATTCGACATGCGTAATTGAGTACCTAGATGCAAAACACGATTAGAAAAAGATATAACTGGCATACCATTTTGCTTGAGAGCGTGCCAATCGTCCTTCAATTGTGCGAGGTACAGAGGTGGCATAAACCCCGCCTTGTGCTTGTCTTGGAAATTAGCCAAACTAAAAGAGAGGGGCGTGAAATCGTCGGCTGTCTCTAGGTGCGCGGCTAGCTGTGCCTCTTGCCATGCGTGGTAACAATCGATGGCATCACCGGCAAGGTACATAGCTGCCGTCAAAACTTTGCTATTTCCTGTCTTCTTAGTTGTCGCAAAATAAGCATTAAATTGATGCAACCAAGAATGAATAACTGTAGCATCCATCTTACCGTCATACTTACTGAAAGTCAACTTTTCTGTAACTGGATGGTTGGAATCCGCGTCATGGCTTGCGTCACTTGACGAACTCCTACGATCTTTGGGTGGTTCGGTCTTCGAGGTTAGGATTTTGGCAATAAATTCTTGATTGCGAACCTCCCTTTGAGCTTCACGTTCGGCATCCTTTTCTGCTTTTCGTACATCTCGTTCATCGCGCTCGCGTTCAAGAGCAAGTCGATTTTCTTCTTGTTTTGCGGCAAGAGCAATGCGCTCACGTTCCTGAGCAAGTCAATTTTCTTCTTGTTGTGCGATCAATCTTGCGTTTCTTTCGTCGCGCTCGTGATCCTTGGCTTCTTGTGCACGGTCCTTTGCTGCTTGTTCTTCTGCTTTGCTTGCGAGTTGTGCCAATGCAACTCGATTCGTTTCTTGTTGTTGTGCCATCATGTCCAACATCGACTTGACCATCATCTCCATAGGAGTGAGGACAACTCGTGGCGTAGATGGCGAAGGGGGGGGGGTTGGAAAAATCTCATGGTGGGAAGAATCCTTCGTCGCCTCTCTCATGCTCATCACCTGAATGCGAAGTATCCATGCTGCTTCGGGTGACGACCATGCACTAGGATCTTTGGTTCTTAAGTTCGCGAGGAACTTGGGTTCTTGAGTGTCTTGAGGTTCTTGAGGTCCTTGATTCGTGAGAATCTTGGGTTCTGGAGGTTCTTGAGTCTTGAGGGTCTTGGGTTCTTGGGGTTCTTGAGGTTTTCTTTCGCTTGCAAATCGCATTGGAGAAGGATCTTCTCTTCATCCGAGTTCTACCCTTTTCTGCGGGCGCACCCCCTTGGCGGCCTTGCGCTCACACCAAGGTTGCTTTTTCCCACCTCACGTTGATTGGCCGGCCGCTAAGTGCACGGTCCGCTCTCAATGAGTGAAAAGAGACACAAGGGGAGGTTGGACAAGCCTTCTTTCTTTGGATTCTTGTCACTCTGCAACAAAACCCGATTAGGAATCGCCACGCCCAAGTAAACTTGGGTTCGTGCGATTGCAACAAGCAAAAAAATTCTTGTGGTTCTTTCCTTGAGTAATGTAGAACACTTCCAAAGCTCTAATACCAATGTAAGGTTCAACGGAATGAATGTTGTTTTTTCTCAAGATTAGTGATCTTTATTGCTCAAGGTTCCTTTTAGTTCTTAGGGAAGGAGAGAGCCTTCCGTCTTGTGGAGAGTGCTATGATCACGAACAAAGTGAGTGGATGTTGTGCGTGCAAGTGAATGAGACTGAGAGAAGGAGAGAGAAGAGATACGACACCTGAGAGGTTGTAAAACCCTCCTCCGAAGGCCCCACTCTCGTCGGCGAGAGTGGTCTATTCTTTGATTGCACAAAGGTGTACAATGCGTATGCAATGGACAGATGCAAGTTGGACTATGCCGATGACGACGACGGTGATGACGACGACGACTCGATGGCTGAAATCTGTAGGCTTCTAATCGCTGAATTCGGGGACTGTTTCGGTGGCTGAAAATGACTGTTTTGGCTGCGTTTTCTTGGGCTAAACTTGGGGGTACTTCTGCAACTGAATGGGGGCTGATCTGCTACTGTTCTATATGCTGAATTCTGCGTTTTATCCCTGCTGAAAACTGCATGAAGGCTAGCGTTAGTGATGGGACTGAAAACGCTGGAGAATCTGAGTTCCTGCTGGCGTTTTTGGGAAGAAAAACGCTGCTGAAGCTGGGGCTTTTCTGCAAATGAAAACGCTGGCTGAAATGGCACTGTAGGGTGATCATGCAAGGGGGAACAATGCGCCAGAAGGTGGAAGCTTCAAGGCGGTGCTGATGCTGTGGAAAAACGCCAATGGGATGGGAGGTATGGCGGGGGTCCACTGCGGGGGGGTACTGTTGAGAAGTTGCCTGTTGAGCGGGAAGCTCCTGCTGCCTCTTCTGCTAGAAAGTGCTAACTTGGGTTTGCTGATATATTAACTTAGCAAAATTGCCCTACCTACTTTTGTTGGAAAGTCACTTAAAAATAATAAGTGAAAATAACAAAAACTAGGAAAATAGGCTAAATGCACTGGAAAATTCCCCTAATTGATGCTAATGGATTCTGATGGGAATTCCGATGATCATGCTGTGTGCAACCGGAGGATATTCATCTATGCTAAGTGACTGGGCATGCACGGTCTACGAATAGACTCACAAAAGTGCCAGATCACTGCTAATCTAGACTGACTTGACTGATGGGAACCCTTCTATGGTGGAGCTTGTCCACGGACACATAGGGTTGGGATGTGTCACGTGTCAATAGTGGGAGATGATATTGCAATTATGTGGTCGTAAACGGACTAAAGATTGCCTCATATGAAAGAGGTAAGACCTTTTCTACACTCACTAGTCACTACCTAGAGCATGAGTAAGGAGAATCTTGACAAGCTACATGAGTAGGATTTCACGTAGGGCAAACAAAGAATGACGAAGAACTCGTGGAATCTTTATGGAGCATTAAAAGAATGGAAGAACATTGCCATTAGATTGGATACTGAGTACAATGCTGGTACTCCAATCCCTGTACCTTCACACTGAAGCATGCTAGAGAATGAGTCCTCTGCACGTATTTAAAGGCCCTTGCCCTTGAAAAGCAGTTACATGAAAAGCAGTCAGACTCAAAAGCAACTGGTCCAAAAGCACTAGTGCCAAAAGTTGCTAGCGCGTTTTGCAAAAATCCATACAACTGCCATGTTAGCATGTCAACGCGAATTGCAGACGTCCGCACAACTGCCACGTCATCAGTTTTTACGCTTTGTGTGTGTGTTGGCCTTGCTTTAATTTTAATGCCGTTGGGTCCCGTGGGCCCCATCGATTGGGGTTCCATAAGTTGGTAGGACGACTTCTTGTTCTGCTGTTGCTTGTTCTTCTTAGGGTTTAGGCCCCTCGGCCGGGATCTGCAGTTTGGCTCCGTTCTTTAGTGGCTTGACACGTGAGCAATTTGTGACTGTATCTATGCCGTGGTGGCCCGAAAAAAAGTGGACAATGGCACGCTGTCAAAACCTTTTCCCTTAGGCTATGTAAGACACAACATCATTTTCTGCATCAAATAGCCGTCCTGTATGGAATAGCCTGCAGCTGTCTCCCCACTTTGTATCTGGTGAAAGATATCTGCAAAATCAGGGTCGGTGGCGTACTGAGCAATCATATCCTCGAAGCTTTGATGATGTATTGTGGAAATAGCTAGAATCAAGGGCTTGCGAGACAATGCATCTACCACTAAATTCTTTTGTCCGTGAACGTGGACTATCTGAAAATGAAATTGTGATAGAATATTAGTAATCTCATCGTCTTTTCGGAAAGCTGCTTCTGTGACAGGAAGTAGCGTAAACTTTGATGGTCTACAAAGACAGTAAAGTCAGCTCTGAGTAGCCACTGTGTAAGAGCATGGATAACTACTAACAACTCTTTCTCATAAATCTATGCAACCAGTTCAGGACGTGAAAACATCCTGCTCTCGTAAACAATGACATGGCCTTCTTACATCAAGATTGTTCCCAGATTGCTACCACAAGCATCACAGTAAACTTCAAATGGCTTTTGCAAGCCTGGCAAGGCCAAAATTGGTCTTGTTGTTAACTTTTCCTGAAAGGATGCAATCTCTGTCGGTCCCCAAGTAAAAGGAACCCCTTTTTAAGTTCTCACATGCAAGAGAGAAGCTTCTCTGCAAATTTTTGAATGAACGCCGAAAGTATGAGCAAGCCCAAAAAGCTTCGAACTTCATGAACATTCTTCAAATCGGGCCAATCACGAATGGTCTCAACTTTGGGCGGGTCCATCTTTACACCTTCCGTTGAGACGATGTGTCCCAAAGAAGTGTATCTCTGGCAAGAAAATTTCGCATTTACGACCAATTTATGTTTCCGTAGTGCTTGGAAAAACCTCTAACAGATGCAAGCGGTGCTCTACCTACCTCACTCTTGGAGAAGAAGATGATGTCGTCAAAGAACGTGTCCACAAACGATCAGTACTCTTTGAAAATTCTATCCTTTATACGGTTGAATGTCGTTGCAACATTCTTAAGGCCAAATCACATCACCAAAATATTCGTACAAACCAAAAGTTGTCTTGAAAGCTGTCTTGTAGACGTCTCAAGGAGCAATTCGGATCTAATGATATACACCCTTCGGATCGATTCTGCTAAAGCAAGTAGACCCTTGAAGTCTGTCGAGTATATCATCGATCCTTGCGATAGGGAATCTGGTCTTGATGGTGATTTTATTGAGAGCTCTATGGTCAATGCACATTCTCCAAGATCCATTTTTCTTCAAAACCGACAGCACTGGCGACAATAAGGTGGTTTATTGGGCTGAGTGAAACCCTTTTCTACAAGCTCTTTCATTATTTTCCTCTTTTTTTTTTTGAAATCCTCTGATGATCTTGCATCATGTTCCCTTAGTTCTGCTCTGTGGTTTGTGGCAGAAATTACGGATGATGTGGCAGATTTTTGGGGTGTTAATAAATTAGTAGATGTGTTTTCAAGGGTGATTGCTTATTGTATTTGATGCTTTTCAGCCAAGGCCCTTATAAGAGATCCTAGAGGCCACTCTTGCAGGTCAACTTGGTAGTAGATTTCAGAGTACGCTCCTTGTAGCTGTACTTTGTGTAGATCAAAATAAAAGAAATACCAAAAGGGATGCCAAGGTTTGGGGCCAATACTTCTGGGAGTGGAACTTTGCCACTCCGTGTCTATATAGTGTGATCTATCTTTTAGTTGAGTGGTGTTATAAGTGCTAAAGTTTGTTCCAATTGTCCTTTTATTTGACACGTGGTGTCCCAAGTGGTTACAACAGTATCATAGCTTTAGTCGTTTGCTTTTTCGACAAGCAAACCGGTCCTTAGAGAACAGACAGTTGGCACTGAAGGACTTCGACGAGTATGTACAGTTTCTCGTCAATGAATTGCACAACATATTTTCAAGGCATCCTCAACGTAGACAATTTACTTGTTTAGCACAATTTGCAAGTGTAAGGTCTAGAGAAAGGGGTAAGGATTTTAACTCGGATCTAGTACTCTGCACAAACACAAGGTTACTTCATTTCAATGGAGACAACTAAACTGAAGACAATGTGTGTGTGTGTGTGTGTGTGTGAGAGAGAGAGAGAGAGAGAGAGAGAGAGAGAGAGAGAGAGAGAGAGAGAGAGAGAGAGAGAGAGAGAGAGAGAGAGAGAGAGAGAGAGAGAGAGAGAGAGAGAGAGAGAGAGAGAGAGAGAAAGAAAGAAAGATTTTTTAACGTCTATGTCAGGCCGAAATCGGCCTATGAGACAAAACAGATGTACATGGTGTGTATGTCATCTGTCTATCGGAAAGACAAATGAAACAAAACTGATACAAAACTGAACTGAATGTAGGTAGTGGAGTATCTGAGGAGGGATGGAGCTCTATCTCTCTAGGGGTATATGCATGTCTATATGCTCAAGGTAGTACAATCATGAGAATGCATCAAGCTATCTAGCTCCATCCTGTACTAATGGGGGGATGTAAGATGTGGTACATGGGCGGGGCTGGTGCCAAGGCTACCCGGATGAAAGCTGTCGGGTCGGCCCTCATCTGAGCTACTCGCTCCTCAGTGGCACGGCGCTCTCGGGCTCGGATCTCCTCGATCTGTCGGTGGTGGGAGCTCGCGCCCCTGTAGCCTGTGACTCGTGGTCGTCGTCTAGCTCGGTTCACCTCCGCCTGTGGGAGTGTCACTCCCCTCTGAGTGTCTGGTGAGGGAGGGGCGGCAATCCTCTGAAAGAAGTCTGTGAGCTGCGACTGTCTCCTCTCTGTCTGTGTAGCTGTGTGTGGCTGTAGTAGTGTGTCCCGATGGCTCTGTATCTCTAGTAAGAAACGTCCGAGCTGTCTCTGATCTCGAGAGTCCATGATCTCTCGGAGAGTGGGCTGTCCTCTGAATAAGGCCTCATACCTGCCTCTGATCTCAGTGTATGCTCTGCATCTACATACAAACTGCTCCTCACTCTCTACCTCCTCTGTGCAGGCTCTGCAGACTCGCTCCTCCCTGGGAACACCAGTGTGTCTCCCGATCTCAATCTCTAACCTGTGTGAAGCCACTCTCAGCTGACCAATCGCCACCCCTGAGCTATGTGGCATATATGTGTCCATATAGCGTGGTCTCTGTATGAACCCCCCAGACAATATGGTGAGAAACTGGTCTCTGTAATCTGACATCCTCGTCCCCAAGCCAGGTGACTCCCAGACTCTCCTAGTGTATAGCTGCCACAGATCCTGTCTCAATACCAAGTTCCTCTCACTGCGAGAGAGGTGAATATATGGTGAGTGGGGGTCGTACTGGAATGGTGGTAGGCTCTCCATGTCAAGACCGTGTCCCTCAAACCATGCTCTGACCTGTGAGTACCATGCTCTCTCATGCCCACTCTCTGATAGCTGTATAGCTGCCTCAAATGCTCTACGAGTAAGTCTGTCAGGAGGTAGCTCTCTCATCCTCTGGAGGAAGCAGACTGTCTGGAATAGTGCCTCTACAACCATAGGTGGTGTGGCGAGCTCGGCTCTAATAATGTCATGTAGCACTGTCTTCTTGCTGAGGAGCAAGCGTGAGATCATACATACCTGTGGCCTCTCAAGCTGTGTCCACTGGTCAGCTGTCAATCCTGGTGCCCATACTGCCGCCGAGTACATCAGGGCCGGGGTGACTAAGGTGTCGAAAAGCCACCCCTTCGTGCGGGGCTCCTGAAAGTGTGCCTGGTGGCACCTCCGCTCTAGCATGGTCAGAGCTGCATATCCTCGGGTGAGCCTGTCAGCAGCAGCCTGCCTCATAGTGAAGGGTCCTGGTAGGCTGGTGAATGTGATGCCAAGGTAGACATAGGAGGTGACTACATCAACCTGTCCTCCTGCTGCTGTGAAGGTGGCAGCGCTCCTCACTGCACTGGATGTGTGAAAGATCATGACCTTGGTTTTGCCAAGGTTCACAGTCAACCCCCTGTGTGTGCTGAATTCGTCCAAGGCCTGAAGATGGCGTTGCAAGCCCTCGGGTGACTCTGAAATCAACACAATATCATCAGCATATAACATGATGTGGACCGGAGTACCTGCCAAGTCGCTCCCCTCTCCCCCTGCTCGCAGTATGTAGTCGGAGATCTCGTCGATGTAGAGCCCAAAGAGTGTCGGGGAGAGTGGGCATCCTTGCTTAACACCAATGGTGCTAGCAATGGTCTCTAAAAAACCGCCTGGGCAACGAACCCGACCCGTCACCCTCTCGTAGAGAGTATATATGGCCCAAATCATCTGTGTTGGTACCCCAATGCTGTGAAGGCGCTGGAAGAGTCTCTCGCGTGGGACTGTGTCAAAGGCCTTGCGGAAATCCACAAAGCAGCAGTAAAGCCTCTTCTTCTGCGCCTTTGCCCCATCAATGAGGCAGCGCAGAACAAAGATGTGATCAGTGGTGGAGAAAGCTCGTCTGAAACCTGCCTGGCCTGGAGCTCGTAAACCCTCCGTCTCTGCGTAGCGGCTGAGCTGTGCCTCAAGTACTGCTCCATATAGCTTGGCCATCGTGTGGCCAATCATGATAGTCCTGTAGTTCCCTAGGTCCAGGGTGTCGCCAGATTTGTGGATAGGCACTATGGTGTGCTGTGTCCACTCCTCTGGGAAGCCCTCCCCTATAGCCCGGTTGAAGACATGTGCAATCAACGGGGCTATAGTGGAGGCCGCATAAATGATGTGCTCACTCTGTAATCCAGTATGGTCAGCTGATCGTCTGTGCTGCATGCGGTGTATGGTCCTCTCTACCATCTCTGTTGTAAAGAAGGAAGAGCACGTGGGGCGTGGCCCGTGTGGCTGTGGGATAGGAGGCTGCCCTGGCACCTCATAAAGTCGCTCTGCATAATCATGCCATATCTGTGGATCCTCAATAGCTGTAGTCGGACGTGGCTCGCGCAGGGTGCGCCATGCCGTCGCGCTATCCATGCTCATGAATAGGCGGTATAGCTCAAGCTCCTGTGCCTCTTCGAATGCTCGCCGCTTTTGGCGTGTCAGCGTCTTCATATGCCGTCTGGCCTCTCTCTCTGTGATCTCTCCTAAGGCTCGCCGTGCACGGAGGCGTCGGTATAGCTCTCTGCACTCATCATCATACCAGCGGTTCTGAGGCATAGTCCCGGGAGGGGGAGTGCGTCCTGTGTGAGTGGTGTGTGGAAAAGAGCTAATAGCTGAAGTGTGGAGAACGGAAGAGATATGTGATGTGAGAACTGAGAGTGGTGTGGATGGGTGGAGGAGGCATAGGCCATGCTCGACCTCGGCCGAGTAAAGAGGGGCTAGCTCATGTGTGAAATGGATGGTGGTGTGTGGAGTGTGTGCTGTGGAGCTGTGTGGGATGGTATCTCCGGTGATGGAGAAAGAGAGGTATGTGTGGTCGGCTCCGATGGGTATCGGTGGAATGGTGAAGGATGTGATAAGGTGTGTAGCCTCCCTGGGTCCCAGAATATAGTCGACTGTACTCCCCCCTCCCTCTGTAACTCCATGTGGCATACAAGTCAGGCCCCCTGAGGTGGGCCACTGGGCCATCCCGTTATAAATAACGAGACGGTGCTGGGAGCCAAGTCGAAGTAGATGTCGTCCGTAGGCTGTGACTGGAGCTCTGTCTGCTGTATCTCTCATAGTAGCCTCCTCATCTAGAGTGTGTAGTGCCTCTGGGTCCTCGTGGTCATATGCCTCGCACTGCTCACTGCGCGTACGAGCATTGAAGTCTCCCATAAGGAAGACTTCACCCAGTGTGGAGTACTCCATAATCTCCTCCGTGAGGCATGCGTACGGTGACTCCTGCTCAGTAGGGGCGAATCTAGAGCCTGTGGGAGCAAAGTAGCAAAGGGCAATGTAGACGATCCTGTCTCGTGAGAGCTCGAGACGAATCCATATGTAGCGGGCCTGTGGGTCCCGGGCAACAATCTGTAGTCTGTTGTGAAGCCCCTGTCTAAAGAGTATGGCCACTCCTCCTGAACCGCGAGTGGTGTGCTGGCGCATACATCCCCGATGTAGAGACTCCCACTGGAATCCATGTATCCGTGGTAGCCCTCTCTCTGGGCTCTCGTGTGTCTCTGTAAGTAGAATGATGTCTCGACCTCTCATCACCTCCTCAAGTCTCTCTGGGTGTGTCCATAGGTCTCCATTGCAATTCCAAACCGTGACATGAATCTCCTCGTGTGTCCCACAGGCCGCGAGTCCCTATGCGATGGTCTTGCCATCAATGATGACCCTGCCATCTCGATATACTGCCTTCTTCCCTTCTTTGCGGGCTTGGTGGACTCTAGGCATGCACGCGCGACGGTGATCTTGTTGCATCTTTGTGAGGTCATCATCAAGATAAATCGGGGGGCCTTCTAGTCCTCTCAAGATGACCCTCTTTCGGAGGAAAGAAGTTCGAGACTCCTCGGAGGCGAATTGGAGGATGAGAGCTCTCTTCTTTGGATCTTTGCCGACTCTCCAAACTTTGGAGAAAGGGATCTCTTCTTCCTTGTATCCCACTTTCTTGCATAAAGCTTTCCCATCGCTCTCGGGTGTAGACCCTTCTTCTTCTTTGATGCCGGTCACTCGCACATTGAGACGGCGAGCTTGTCGCATCTTCTCCTCCTCGATGGTTGTGTGTACTATGAGTACCTCATCTTTTTGGGCTTCCTCTCTTGCTACCTTCTTGATATTCTTTTTGACCACTTCGACCCATCCTTCTTTGGTGGCCTCTAATTTGTCCTCAATGCTTGCGGTGAGGGCTTTGGTGATCTCCTCCTTGAGGGCTTCCTTAGCCTCCTCTTTAATCTCTCCTTCCTCGGGGGTGAGGGATGTGATGGAAGCATGAAGGAGATCGATTTGTGCCTTCATCTCTTCTTGCTCTTTCCTCCATCTCTCCCTCTCCTTCTCGTTCTCCCGTTCCCTTCTCTCCTTCTCCTCTTTGAGGTTTTGGATTTCCGCTCTCATGTCCTCCTTCTCTTCGTTCCATAGCTTGATGAAGGTGGCTTTCTCCTCCCTCCATATCTCTCTCTCCATCCACCATTCTTTCATGTCCTTCTCCAATTGTGCAAGCCTCTTGTTCGTGAGCATGAAGGTTGTCTTCATTGTCGATGTCGGCGTCTTGATGGTGGGGGAAGACATGGTTGTCTTCGAAGCTACCCTCTCTTCATATTGTGAAGAAGAGGGGAGAAGGGGAAGAGAGGGAGTACGTGTATTGTGTGTGTATGCGTATATGCGTGTATTATGTGTGTGGGTATGTATCCGTGTGTGTGTGTGTGTGTGAGAGAGAGAGAGAGAGAGAGAGAGAGAGAGAGAGAGAGAGAGAGAGAGAGAGAGAGAGATGGCTGCGTGATGGGAGCGAGTAGGGGCTGCGTGAGGGGGAAGCTGGAGGGGGGCTGCGCGAGGGGAAGAGAGGGAGTACGTGTGTAGCAAGGAGAGGCAGTTCAGCAGCAGCAGCAGGTATAACAGCGACAGCAACAGGCGGATACCGGGGGTGCTGTGCAGGTGGGGTGGGCGCGCTGAGCACTGGGGTGACAGCAGCGCGCAGCACAGTAGTAATGTGCCTGGGGCAGCACAGCAGCGGGTACGCGCGCTGGTGCAGCAGGAGGAGGGCGCTGGTGCAGCAGGTCCGAGAGAGAGAGAGAGAGAGAGAGAGAGAGAGAGAGAGAGAGAGAGAGAGAGAGAGAGACGACACCGCATATCGGGTCCCCACCAACCTCAAGGGCACCCTTGCTCTTTTGCCAGAGCAAGTACTTGCTTTAGTTACTTGCACGAATCTGATACAGTGGCTCAATGCCTGTGCTGAATACTTCATGCCGATGCGTCATGCAAAAACGTTAGGCTGGATTTGATGGTGAGGTTGAGTATCTGCGAAACGTTAGGGCACACTTTGAGGACATGGCAAGCTTTCAAGATATGCTTTAGTGCTAGGCTTCATTATGGCCGAGTCTGCCCTTGATTTTCGGAGTCATGACAAAGACTCAGTACGTTGAACTTTGTGTTGATGTATGCTCATGTGTGCGTGTGTGGTTTGAATTTCCCGCCAAAAAGAAGGATAGTGGAGATCTAGTCGAGAACGGGACACCGCATTAGCGAACAAAAGAACATGACCCGTGTCATCCACCACCCGATGCACCTGGTAGATTCCTTTTTGGGAGAGAAAATACGTTTGGCGAGGAGAGTGCTGAACCAAATTTGAAGAGAATGCCTTGCTCCAATGCAGACTCTCCAATCGAAGAGAGTTACTGAGAGGGGATTGTCTACCATGCCATGCCAAATGCGAAGTGATAGCCTTCCAATCAACAACGAGAGAAGAAGTAAAGGGACATCCAAGAACGTGTCCTTCAAGCTTCCAAAAATAACATCCCAATATGCCTTGTTGGGTTAAAGGCCTAAATAACCCCCTTTTATGTACATTTTATACTTTGTTCAGGTTCACATTGAACCTGGATACATTTTTTAAAGTCACTTTTAATAATAGTGGAAAAGCCTAAAAACTCCACACTTTTTCCAAAACTACCGAGCGCTCTCTCTCTCTCTCTCTCTCTCTCTCTCTCTCTCTCTCTCTCTCTGTGCTGTTTTCCATCTGTAGCGCTAACCCCTTCTTGCACCTATGCCTCACTCTACCCAGCCCAATCCTGCACTCCTTCACCTCGCGCATCTCCCAGTAGCCTCTCCTTCGTGCTTTCAATTGGTATCAGAGCCCTAGGGTCTGAAACAGGTCCTGCACAGGCTGCTAAACAACGCTATATTGCTTTCCCGCGACGATTTTCGCTTCCATCGCGAAGCTCCTTGCTTCCGGGGTCAAGAAGGTCACCAAAACAGCCAAAACAGGCTGTTTTAGGTCAAAACAGGTGATTTACAGGTTATAACAGCAATGCACAGGTGTACCAAATTTATGGGATCACATGTATTGATGTTTTGTGCGAGGATTTCAGTGAAAAGGTGAGTACAAGTGATTTAAATCGCATATTCAGTTGAAAATTCAGATTTGGACAGTTTCTTGTTGTCTATCGTATGCAAAGTCTTGTGGTTGCACCTATTTGCTGAAATTTTCAGCTTATTGTATCTCTCTTGTATACATACTTGTGGTTGAGTTAAGATGGTTGCTACCTCTTTCGCATCTGACACTAAAAGTTTGATGGAAATCAAATGGTTCGATGGTCAAGGCTTCGACCTTTGGCAAGAACGGATGCAAGGTATCCTTTCCTTAAAGGATTGTGAAGATGCATTGGAAGAGAATAAACCGCAAGGTTTGTCTGATTTAGAGTGAGCCAGGTTGAATAAGAAGGCCATGGCCTACATCAAAATGCCTATCAATGATGACATTTTGACGGACATTAAGCGTTTGGACTCTGCTTATGCAATATGGTAAAAGCTAAAGTCCAATTATGAGAACACAACGCTTGTGACCCAGGTGCATTTGATGCGAAAGTTGGTGAATATGCAGCTTGATGACTCGAAGTCCGCTTCTG
Organism: Adiantum capillus-veneris; assembly: GCF_014529385.1. Taxonomy (NCBI): domain Eukaryota; kingdom Viridiplantae; phylum Streptophyta; class Polypodiopsida; order Polypodiales; family Pteridaceae; genus Adiantum; species Adiantum capillus-veneris. The sequence continues at coordinate 20,090,264 of NC_140943.1, forward strand.
AGCATTTGAGTGCTTTTACAGGTGTGTCGAGTCAGTTGTAGGACAGTGGGCTTCAACAATTTGATGATAAGCTGAAAGCTATTTTCTTGCTTATGACATTGCCAGATACTTGGGAAACATTGGTTGTCTCCCTGAGTAACAGTTTCACCCTCACGTATGACGGTGTGAGAGGGTCTATTCTCAATGAAGTGATTAGACGCAAGTCTAGTGGGAAAGGTCGAAGTTCTGCCTACAATGCAAGAGGTAGAAATCAAAAGCGTGATGTGGGCAACATGACTCAAAATAGCAGTAAGAGCAAGACAAAGGATAAGGATGTCACTTGCTATCAGTGTTTTAGAAAGGGTCACAAGAAACCCGATTGCAGGTATTTGAAGAAAGAGCAGGATAGGAAGGAGGAAGCGCAAGTGAAGACGAAGAAAGATGAGAAGAAAGGGAAAAATGAGTAGGTGATTCCTCCAAGGATGTTGAAAATGCAAATGTATCCTCTAGTGTGGTCATTGAGGAGGAGTTAGACGTTGAGGAAATTTTGGTTGCGGCTTCATGCCCCTCAGAGTTGGTGATAGCTAATGCAAAAGACATGCTTATCTCGAAGAAAGATGTCATTGATGCATTGCTTAGTGCTAATGATGGCCTATCTCATTGTTGGATCCAGGTGCCTCTTTCCATGTGACTCCATCTCTGGAGTGTTTTGCTACATATGCTGCAGGCAATTATGGCAAGGTGTACCTTGGTGATAATTTTGTTTGCAATATTGAGGGAATGGATACCATGCGTTTGGCTCTTAACAATGGTCAAGAGCTTGTTTTGAATGATGTCAGGTTTATACAAGGCATTAAGAAAAGTTTGCTATCAGTTGGCTAGTTAGATGTACATGGTTTTACTACCATCTTTGCTGGGGGTTCATGGAAGTTGCGTAAGGGCTCTATGCTTGTTGCAAAAAGGTTTAAAAGAGGTACTTTGTACTATCTTTGATGCAAAGCTTTGCCTGGCAAGTTTCTTGCTGCTGCTGAAGTTGCTTCACATACGAAATTGTGGCATAAGAGACTTGGCCATATGAGCCAAAAGGGTATTGATGTGCTTTCCTCTGTGAAGAGGGTTGATGTAAAAGGCAAAAACTTGGATTTTTGTAACGATTGTCTTTATGGAAAGCCACATAAATCTTCTTATTACTCTGGTGTCTCTCGCAAAGCTAATTCTCTTGATCTTATTCACTCCGATGTATGCACTATGCCTGTTAAGTCTTTTGGTGGTGCATTGTATTTTGTTACATTCATTGATGATTGTACTAAGAAAGGATGGGTACATTTGTTGAAAAATAAGAGGGAGACTTTTAACGCTTTTAAGAAGTTTCATGCTTTTGTCACTACTTAAAAGAGTACTATGCTTAAATGTCTCAGGTCGGACAATGGAGGAGAATATGTATCTGTTGAATTTCAGTGTTTTTTTGATGATAATGGGATCAAAAGGGAGTTGACAGCCCCTTATAATCCGTCTTTGAATGGTGCGGCTGAGAGAACCGTACTTTATGTGAGAGAGTGCGTTGCATGTTGTTCACCGCTAATCTTTCCCAAGAGTTTTGGGGAGAGGCTTTAAAAATTGAAGTTCATATTTGCAATCGCTCTCCGAATAGTACGGTGAAAAATGACATTCGAGAGGAGGTTTGGTCTGGCAAACCTGCTTCTTATGATCATTTGAGAGGATTTGGATGCGAAGCTTTTGTTCATGTACGCAATGACTTGAGAACAATGCTTGATATGAAGTCCATTAAAGGAGTCTTCCTAGGTTATGGGAAAGAAGGTGAAATGGGCTATAGAGTGTGGTTATCACAATTTAAAAAGGTAATTCGCAGCCAAGATGTAGTGGATTCTGACAAGAAAAGAGTCATATTTCAGCCTTTCGTGCCACCCCTTGATGTTGAAAAAGAGCCTCATGATGCATTACCGCCAACTGAAATTGATAATCAGTTGGTTAACCTTGAGCCAGAAGAGGTAGGACATGATATTGATGCTCCTAATGAGGATGGACAGCCGCATGATAGAGTTGAAAATGAGTTGCCTCATGATGCAGAACCGTTACCTGAGAATGTACATCATTGGGTACGCAGGTCAACTCGTTTGAGAAGGTAACTGCAGAGATTTAATCCCTCTTTGCATCATGTATTGTTGACAAATGAGGGGTTCTCATTGCGGTGCTTTATTTGAATCAAATGGATGTAAAGACAACGTTCTGGCATGGTGACATTGAGGAGGACATATACATGAAACAACCTGCGGGTTTTGTAGTTCCTACATGTGAGGAACTAGTATGCAAACTAAAAAGGGCTCTGTATGGTTTGAGACAATCATCACCGCAATGGTATAAGAAGTTTGACACTTTCATGCTGTCTCAAAGCTTTAAATGCAGCCATGCAGATCATTGCTTGTATACGAAAAGGGATGAAGATGGTAGTCCCATCATACTTGTTCTCTATGTTGATGACATGCTGCTTGTCGGGAGACATAAAACTAGTCTCGATGCTTTGAAGCGTAAGCTAAATTCAGCTATTGCTATGAAGGATTTGGGGCTCAACATGAGCATTGCATACAGGTGGTGGGAGTTGGTTAACTTAAAGGCGTCATTTTTGCCTTTAAGTGGGAGGTTTTTGGGTTAAAGGCCTAAATAACTCCCTTTTATGTACATTTTATACTTTGTCGAGGTTCACATTAAACCTGGACACATTTTTTAAAGTCACTTATAATAAAAGTGGGAAAGCCCAAAAACTCCACAAGTAAGTTTTCCCCAAAACTAACGAGCGCTCTCTCTCTCTCTCTCTCTCTCTCTCTCTCTCTTTGCTGTTTTCGATTTGTAGCGCTAACCCTTGCACTTGTGCCTCGCTCTACCTGGTCCAATCTTGCACTCCTTCATCTCGTCATCTCCCGGTAGCCTTTCCTTCGCGCTTTCATGCCGGCTGTCAGTGACTAAACGACGGCGTGACAATATGTGTACACAATTGCGACACCATGAGAGCCCAGGGTGGTTGCTCCTCCACCAAGACTGGCAATAGCATAGCTTTTCGAGCCAAAACATGCAATGCAAATTCAAAATATTTAGCCCTCCAAGCCGCTTGGGAGAACACAACTTGTCCATAGATAAAAGCCGAAGACGAGGAGGTCTGCGAGAAATGCTCTAAAATACTAGACATAAGGGACTGTAAGCGGAACTGAGACCAAGATAACAAAGGTAAGTAAAACTGCACATAAGCCATGAGAATGCACTAGTCATTAATGAGACGCATATGTAGTGGCCAAGTGGACAATTTCCAATAATTCAACTTGGAATGCAGACATTGGACTACCAAGTCTTGTTTCTGCGCAACTGATACGTCCCAAGCCATCAAATAACCCAAATGGCGAACTATAACGTGCAGAGGTACAATTTCCCCAGGCCACAATATTTTATGCCAATCACATTCTTTCAAAGGTAATAACTTGGATTTACGAACATTAACTTTGAGGCCTGCGGCCAATCCAAACAAGTGAAGAGTATGCGTAATTTGCTGTACATCATCATAGTGATTGCGAGGCATAAATAGAGAACCATCTGCATAGGCTTGACCGATAAAATGCTTTCCAGATGGTAATGTTAGGCCGTGCAATCTACCTGCGTGTAGCGATTGCATAAAGCAAAGCAATGAGAGGACATCCCCGCCTTACTGAACGTCCCAAAGGCCAAGATTCTGTGAGATATCCATCCAACAAACTTGCAGAAGTGCTGTGTGCATACAAGGAAAATACAACAAGGGATAGCCTAGGCCCAAATCCCGAGTGTTGCATGGTATCCGCAATGTAATCCCAAGGAATAGTATCAAATGCCTTTTCTATGTCAACTTGCATAACCAAGACATCCTGTTGAGTGTATTTTGCATATTCCATTCCAATGATGACATTCGCGAGGTTATCAGTAATCTGATGTCGTGGAATGTTGCCCAGTTTTAAGTTGGGCGATTGGACACTCTTAAAATAGTATGAATCTGCGAACTCAATAAAAACTCATTTGTTAGCCTTAGGCTTTCACACACACCGTCCAAGCATTCCCGGATGCAATCTGATGAGATTCGTGAGAGGTATCATTGCCTTTGTTTGAAGGCTTTGGATTATGAAGGTGCCTTAAGCTTGTTTCAATGGAGCTTGGGCGTCATAGAGAGATTCTCTGGAGGGATTGAAGACTAGCGGCCTTGTGCTGCCAACAGAGAAAGCTCTCACATAATTTTTCTGTTCCAATACGGCACCTATAGCAGCTCTTATTTCCTCATCTGACATCCACTGACCCACCCTATCATAAACGCCTTTCCAGAGGAGGAACAGTGGACAAGGCCATCGTCATTTGTAGAGTGAGACATCCACAACTGCAAGGAGTCGAGGACTGGCTATAAGCTTCTCAGTATAAGTAGACTCGAGTCATCATCACAGACTGTTATTAGAGTAATGCACTACTCATATGACTTTAACAATTGTAGCCTACAGTTCTATGGTCATTCAAGAGCTTTTTATTATAGCCAAGGGTCTAGTTAGGATTATTTTCAATAGAGACGACTACTATGACCTGCCAATTGTACCCTACAGTTCCATAGTCATTCAGGAGCTTCTTATTTCTATTCCAGCAAATAATTTAGTTAGGATTATGCCGCATTTTGGTGACACTTTATGATGAGATTTTCATCATTAGGTGTACCTTCTTTTGGTCTCTTGAGCCATTTTGTCTATTAAGGGGCGTTCATATATCTTTTCTTTCTTCTTTCTGGTAACTTTACCTAAGAGAAGCTACCCCGATATCAGTAAGGAAGAGGTTCCTTGAGGAAAATTCTCCCTAAATTGCATCACAGTGCAAAAATCTATGGCTCAGTCGTTGCATCTTTTGTGGATAAATTTGATGGGGAAGGCAACACATTGTACTGCACATTCATAATTCATTTATGGTGCATCATTGAGTGAGGTTTTTCCAGTGATTAAGGCAGGGGAATCGAGCTATAAGATCCAGGTCTAATCATCATGCTTAACTGGAATGTGATTGAAACACCGTAAATTATACTTTCAATGTTTCTATAAGTTCTCTTTTCTAAAAACTGCATATGTTAGAATGCTAATAATGAGAGAGACAGAATTTCACCAGCTGTTGCAGATGAAGATGCTCCCGCTGTTCTCGTCAATGGCCACTTTGATAGTGCAATTGGATCCCCTGGTGCTGGGGATTGTGCTTCTTGTGTTGGTGAGTCATAAGGTTAATGGATCTGTTAAGTGTGTTTTAGACTGAAATGTATTATTAAACAGCTCAATGTGATAAGGAGTGCCTTTTTTTTGCTGCAGCCACGATGCTTGAAGCTGTCCGCTTGATTATCGACACTGATTGGGTGCCATCTAGCCCAATTATTTTTCTCTTCAATGGGGCAGAGGAACTATTTATGGTGGTAAGGCATTCCATCGGTTATCGTGGGTTTTACAACTGTCATTTGGTTTATTCTCAAGACAGAAAATTTATCTGGCAGACCTTTAGTGCAACAATTGTGAATCTTTTTTAATAGCTAAGATCATGCCTTCTTAAACCAATTGAGGCTTTCTCCATGTTTACATCTACGCATGTTTTTACTACTGATCCCCACCATCATGGTCTTGAGATCTTGCTCTTAAAAACTTGTTTTTCAAGGCTCAATACGTTTTTCTAGCCCTTCTGAAGCCTTCGAAAGTAATTTTTTTTCCCTAGAGTTTTTTAATCAGTTTGATGTAAGTTTTCCATGCACAATAGCTCTTGCATCTCTTTGATGAGCCATGTAGCATTGTGAAAGGAGGATCTTGAAGGCTCGTCCTCAGTAAATGGGCAAGGTGTACTGTCCATTCTGTCATGTTAATCCATGGAATTGTCCTTGACAACAAGAAAAAAGAACGCTGAGACTCAATAATTATTTTTCCATTTTTTGCCTGCTTTGAATCCTCTTTTTCCTTAAATTAAATTCATCTAGTACAAGCTTTAGCCTGAGTGTTGTTTAAATCTTATACTCCTGCTCTCTCTCAAATAACATTTCTACCCCGAATTGAAGTGTGTGGGTGTTAAACCAGTAGGTAAATCATTAGGGAAAACATCGTTGTATTCCCTTAACAACTCCTTGAGTTGGATGTAACTTGTGCTAAACCATCGCATATTTGAGTAGTTTGGTTATTAGGTAACCTTGTAGCTTGAATATTCAATTTTGAAGCTTGTTTAGAGTATGAGTTATTAGCATTGGAGAGAAAGAAGATAGAGAAGCATGCCGTATTGAGGAAGCTTCATGTTCGGGAGACATTTGATCACCAAACTTAGAACTTGGAATAGAAGTACACAAAGCATGACATAACAATTAACCTCTATTTCATTATCAAAATCCAGCTCGGAAAGTTTAGTTTTACAAATAAGAGAAACCTTTCAATAGTAGCACGTGCAAACCATTGGCTTTAGCCATCAAACTATTGTGTCGTAGCTACTATGTAATGAACAACCCAACCTATGCAACCACTTTCGGCTTAAAACTGCATTTGTCCTATACATGTTCATAGTACTTGTACTCTTACTTGACAAGTGCTAGCATGTATCGTGGTTGACTATGTCCATCACTATCATAAGTGATGATGTGGCACATTGGGCGGCAAGAGAGAGAGAGAGAGAGAGAGAGAGAGAGAGAGAGAGAGAGAGAGAGAGAGAGAGAGAGAGAGAGAGGATTTATTATCGTCCTCGGAGGTCAAACATGACCTATGGGACCAAAGTTACATGTGATGTTGTATGTGTGTGGCTGATGAGTGACTCTCGATGCTCCTAAGTTGTGGTGATGAGAGTCGCAATGGAGAGCCCACACTGTGGCTGGGAGAGGAAAATGTGTAGGTCCAAGTCATGGCTAAAAATGTAAGGGAAGCAAGTTCGGATGTGACCAAGAGCTGAGCACTTTAGTAATGTGTGGTACTCAAGACTTTCTAAGTTGCAGTGAGCATAATGTGCACAATCGATTTGACTCTTCTCCATTGCCCCAACGCCCTTTCTCTTCGGGCATCGTGCACGTGGGGCCAAAGTGATCCGAATCCTCTGATGTAGCCTCCGTCGATGCTGTGTAGTCCTCCGCAGTCGTGGGTGTCTGGATCTCCCCAACTCAGTCGCTTGGTCGATCAGTGTGCCTCTGGTGTGAGGCGACAAGCTCTGCTGTGGTAGTAGCTACTCCGGGTGTCCAGTGTCTGCTCTGAGACTGGCTAGCCTCTCCTCTCATCAGGCTCTCTCTGTGTCTGTGCAGCTCAAGCAGAAACAAACCCATGCATCTTTGATCCTCGTACCTCATGACTTTGGAGAGTGGTCCAAAGCCATCTCTGAACAAGCAGTGGCAGCGGCCTCGTAACTCGTAGTAGACGGGGCAGTGGCATGTGTAGTGCAACTATGTCTCAGGCTCCATGTCACACAGGGGGCATGTCTTGGCCTCTGCTTGTACTCCGCTGTATCTCCTAGTCTCGATCTGTAGCTGGTGTGAAGATGTGCGTATCTAGCCAATAGCACATCGTATTCCAGGAGACAAGTGGGTGTCCATGTATCTGGGCCTCGTCACAAAACCGTCCTCCGTAAGCTGGAGAAGATGCTCCCCGTAGAAAGCCATCTTCGTGCCCAACTCCTGTGCTGGCTGTATCCATGTCCTCCTGGTGTCTAACTGAGTCAGGTCCTGGTGGATGAGCCTGATGATCTCGGATTGTGCAAGAGTCAGAGAGGGTGCATCGAATGAGTACTGGAAGGGGGGCAATATGTCTATGCTGAACCCATGCGCTTGAAACCATGATGTCATCTCCCCATACCAACATGCTGTATCTCCCTGCATGGCTAACCGTTGAGAGGACTCAAGTGCAAGGAGGGTGTATCTGTCTCTAGGAAGTTCCCACATGCGATGTATAAAGGAGACAAGTTTGGTGAGCGTCTCAACCACTAGTGGGGGGGCAGCTAGCTCTGCTCGGATAATGGCACGTGGTATTGAAGCCTTGGCTCTAATGAGCCGCGAGATCATAGAGACAGAGGCTTCTCCATGTCCCCCCATCCAATGAAGGCCTCCATATCTCAGCTCCATAGAGCAATGCAGAAGCCAACAGCGTGTTTGAGAGAGAGAGAGAGAGAGAGAGAGAGAGAGAGAGAGAGAGAGAGAGAGAGAGAGAGAGAGAGAGAGAGAGAGAGAGAGAAGAGAGAGAGAGAGAGAGAGAGAGAGAGAGAGAGAGAGAGAGAGAGAGAGAGAGAGAAGAGATGAGATGAGATGAGATGAAATGAAATATTAACTTCTACAGAAGGCCAAAGTGACCTATGAGACCAAAAAATGTTAGAAGTGGTGAATCTAGTACAATGTTTGAGTACAACGGAAAAAAGGGGGTTGGGGGGATGAGAGCTGATACGATGGTACAATGGGTGGGCTGATACAATGGGTGATATAAAAATGGTAGGCGGATCCCGGGGGGGGAGGGGGTTAAAGAGATTTTATTATCATCCTTGGAGGTCAAAAATCACATATGGGACAAGAGTTACATGTGATGTTGTATGTGTGTGGCTGATGAGTGACTCTCGATGCTCCAAAGTTGTGGTGATGAGAGTTGCAACGGAGAGCCCACACTGTGGCTGGGAGAGGAAAGTGTGTAGGTCCAAATCATGGCTAAAAATGTCACAAGACGGGCACGACTTGCCAATAGAAAAGAACAGACTAAACAGACTTTTATCACTTCAGTAACAACTGAATTGAGAGTGAGAGAGAGAGACGACACGCGACATGGAGTGGCGGAATTCCACCCTAGAGAGTATTGGCCCGAAACCTTGGCGCCCCTTTCGGTATTTCTTTATATTGCATCAACAGAGTACAAGCCGATACTCCAGACTCTGCACCTTCTCCAGGAAGCATGCCAGAGAATGAGCCCATGGCCTCACAATTAAAGGCCCTAGGTCCCAAAAGCAGATTTACATGAAAAGCTTGCAAACTCAAAAGCATCTGGTCCAAAAGCAATGCCCAAAAGTTGCCAGCGTAATTTACGGAAATCTGTTCGGCCTGCCACGTCAGCATGTAAGCGTAAAACGTGGAAATCCGTACGGCCTGCCACGTCAGCACTGTCAGCGTAATTTTCGGAGCGTCCGTACTGCTACCACGTCATCAACTGGGCGTGTATGTGTGGGTGGGTCCTGTTTTATTTTAACTCCTTTATGTCATTGGGGCCCCATCGGACGGGGTCCCCATAAGTTGGTAGGACTTCTTCTTTTGTTACTTGTTCTTCTTAGGGTTTAGGTCCCTCGGCCAAGATTTGCAAGTTGGCTCCATTCTTCAAGGCTTTGACAAGTTTGTGACATAAAATGTGAGGGAAGCAAGTTCGGTTGTGACTAAAAGCTGAGCACTCTCGTAGTGTGTGGTACTCAGACTCTCTAACTTGCAGTGAGCATAATGTGCAAAATCGATGTGACTCTTCTCCATTGCCCCAATGCCCTGTTTCACATCGAAGGGAGTGGGAGCTAAGCCGAGTGGCTGCAATAGTGCGTATCGCCGACAAGAGGATAGGATCAAGCATGTAAAGGGTGAGTACGGTTTCCTCTTTCAGCAAAGAACGTGGTTTTGTAGTTGGGGGTAATATCGGTGGTGTAATGTATGAAAGGTGAACCCCCGGATTTCTCCCAAGTTGTAATACATTGGCGTTGTAGAAAAGCTTCATTCACTTGGGACTCTATTGAGGCATCATGTAGCAAGTGTAATGCATCCCATCTTCCAAACCACTTCTTTATATTTTGCATCCATTCGTGTTCAAGATCTTGCTTTTATGCGTCTTTTGAACTTTTTTGCTTGCTTTCCATGCAATTGTAGGAAGTCGATGTAAGGGGTTTGACGCACCTTTATCATGTACTCCACAACCCTTTCCATGTCCATAACCTCAATTGGAAGAGATCGCGACTCGAAGTAGGAGCATAAATGGTGTTTGTGTCTTCACTTGGAGAAAGTTTGTAAGAAAACGCTTTTGGACATTCTCAAACTCTTTCCATGTAGACTTTGACATGCATCCGCCCCACACTTCAACTCCATAAAGAAGAACCGGTGTCACCAATCTGTCAAAAAGGTACTTCTTGAGAAGTCAACACTTGATGTTTCCCGCATTAGACATGTTCTCAAGTGTCTCACTGTTTTACACAATGCATGGCTTCTCCCGATGCTTGGTTTTCACAAGCATAACCTTTGTTTTGGATTCATTCACAATGAGCCTTTTGTAAGTCTTTTGGTTTCAAGTGCCAGCCTAAATTACCTTTTTTATGTACCGTTTGGAAGTTCCACAAGAACCCTATAAAGCCTAGATTTATAGCTGCTTCTTGTAACACCTCTTTGACCGAGGTTTCCAAATGGCTTAGTTATTGTTTCAAAGCCATTTTACCTTGCGTAAATGAATTGTGGAATAATATGCTAAAGGAAGCAGACGTACCTACCGATTCAAGTTGGATTTTAAATGATTCAGTAGGCGTGATTCCTGTTTTAAAGTTTTTGAACTCTTCAAGAAGCCTTAAGGGGAAATTTTCTCCTTTATGTCTCCAAACTTTTGACTTTACAACGCTATACACGAAGCTAAATTTGGAGGACCTTAAATTTAGAGTCGAGTCTCTTATTTCAAAAGTTTTTGCGTACAAGCTTGAGAAGGATAGGTACAAGGCATTGCTAGTAGAAAAGTCAGCCTTGAACTTTGACTTCTTATGGCTGAAAAATAAGAATGTAGATGTAGACAAAGGAAGAAAGAGATTCACCAGGATTGTAGATGACATCGACATCATATCTTGGTTAGATTTTCTTTTGGACAATTTATATATAACCATCGGCGACTCTCTTTTCAAGCAAACAATTTGTATCCCTATGGGCACCAATTGTGTTGTTTTTCTTGCTAATTTCTATCTTTTTACTTATGAGTTTGATTTTATGGAGCGTCTTGTCCTTGCTAACACTTGCCCAATATTTTTGCACAAGTTATGCAATGTAAGACGCTTTGTAGATGATCTTTTTGTCCCTGACGTTCCTTCTTTTCAAGATTTTATGTACTTGAATTCGAGTTCTGTAGGCGGAGGAATTTATCCCAAGGAGTCTTGTGAACTTAACTGTACCACAAATAGTGATTGTTGTGCCTTTTTAGACCTTAAGATTTTTCAGACTCCCATGGGATTAGAAGTAGATATCTATGATAAGCGCCTTGAACCAGAATATGCCAATCTAAAAATCATCCGCATGCCTCACATTTCTTAGAAGTAGACATCTATGATAAGTGATTGTTTGGTTCTTTGCTCTTCGTAGGTTTGTAGTAGTATTCATTTTTCGATTTCATATTTAGCTTACCTGAGGACTTAAGAATGTGTTCCGTTATAAGTTGTTGTGTGAAGTTTGATTTCTAGGATTAAGTTTTTAAGATGTCTTATCCTTTTTTTGCTTAAAGTTGAGTACTTGTTTTAAGCCAAGTAAGTTGCGTCAACTTATTTTACACATGCCTTTTCTAAAAGCATTTTTAAGTTAATAATGTTTTGTTTTATCTAGTTTTGTTTCGTAGCAAACAAAGTGATTTAGTTTGTTTGTTTGTTTGTTTTTGTTTTTCTTTTCTTTTCGTGTGTCCCTTGCTTTTGTAGTTTTATGAGTGCTTTATTCCCTCTTATAATTGGTGAGTTCAGACTATTCTGAACTTATGAAGGTATATCATTCACAATTAGCCCACTATGCAAGCAAAAGTTTTTAAGGACAACCATAAGCTTTTGTGTATCCTCTAGAGTGTGGGCTAGAAGCACTACATCATCCACATACAATAAAAGCATGATCACCACATTGCAAATAGTGACCTCTTCAATGCCTTCTTCTTGTATAAAGTCAAGTACCATTTGTTCCAATTGATCCATGCATAGACTAAATCTCACGTGCACATGTAACTCTATGTGTACGTGGATAAGCTACTTCATGGCAAGTGTTCAGTTCCAGTTCAGTTAGCCTAGCTTAGGACGTGTTCTGGCACTTTTGCGAGTCTGTTCGCAGACCGTGCATGTCCAGACACTTAGAATAGATGCATATCCTCTAGTCGCACACAACATGACCATCAGAACCCATCAGGAGCATTTTTACAGTGCATAGACCTATTTTTTCTATTTTAGCCAATTTTCACTTATTATTTTTTAAGTGACTTTTGTTGGGAACTAGATAGGGCAATTTTGATAAGCAATTACATAAGAAACCTAGCGCTAGCACTTTCTGGCAGAAGAGGCAACAGGAACCACGTGTTTGACAGTGCACCTTCTTAGCAAGACCCCCCCCCCCCCCCCCCCGGGGGCAAGAGACATAGCGTTTTCAGCCCCAAGAAGAACCAGCGTTTTCAGCCTTGCAAATCAGCCTAGCGTTTTGCATTGGCAGTAGCCTAGCTACAGCAGGACCAGGCAGAAGCATGGCGTTTTTGCAGCAGAACCCCAAATCAGCCTAGCGTTTTTGGAGCAGCCCAACGTTTTGCAGTTCCTCGGGCGATAGAACCCAAATTAGCATCAGCGTTTTCAGTTTTCAGCACACAGACACCGCAGTAGAAGTCCCGAACCTTGCAGATCTCACCTCTCGCAACAGATTCTCGCCGCACAGTCAGATCAGCCACAGTTTGCAGTTTCAGCCTAGAAAACGCAGATTTCAGCATCTGCATTTTCAGCGCGTCGTCGTCGCATTGTCGCCATTGACATCGTCACCGACATAGAGTCAACAGATAAAGATTTGCAAATTTCAACCCATAGCATTTTCAGAATTCAGCCTGTCTCGTCGTCGACATCGTCGGCAAGTCCAAGCATTGTAGAGATTTGTGCAGTCAATAGTAGACCGCTCTCGCCATAGAGAGTGGGACCTTCGAAGGAGGGTTTGACAACATTCTGATGTCGTATTCTTCTCTCTCTATCTCTTAGTCTCGTCCACCTTCATTCACAGTGTTCGTCACTTTGTTTGTGTCCATTGCACTCTCTCACTAAAGGTACGGAAGGCTCTCCCTTCCGTAAGTAAAAGGAACCCTTGAGCACAATTCGGAGCCCTTATTGTTTGACTTAATAACACCTTATGTTGTTGTTTTGATCTTTAGCGCTTCTAGTATTTTTACTATAGGTTGACAAATGCTAGCCTTTATCATGGCTGAGTATGCCCATCACCTCCGGAGGGTGATAGAAACTCAGCTCGTTGGTTTTGTAGAGTACGTTCAAAGCATGAATGACCTCTATATAAACCTGCACCTACTCTTGGGCACTGACGACGTGAGTAGGGATGTCATAGCTGTTGTCCAAGCTATGCATGATAAAGGTGATAATCTTATTCTTCCTGTTTGGACAAGCAGCGAAGTTGAGATCACATATTGTCAAGTTTGGTTCTTTGCTCTTCTTAGGTTTGTAGTAGTATTCATTTTTCGATTTCGTATTTAGCTTACCTGAGGACTTAAGAATGTGTTCCGTTAGAAATTGTTGTGTGAAGTTTGATTTCTAGGATTAAGTTTTTAAGATATCTTATCCTTTTTTTGCTTAAAGTTGAGTACTTGTTTTAAGCCAAGTAAGTTGCATCAACTTATTTTACACATGCCTTTTCTAAAAACATTTTTAAGTTAATAATGTTTTGTTTTATCTAGTTTTGTTTCGTAGCAAACAAAGTGATTTAGTTTGTTTGTTTGTTTGTTTTTGCTTTTCTTGTGTCCCTTGCGTTTATAGTTCTATGAGTGCTTTATTACCTCTTATAATTCGTGAGTTTAGACTATTCTGAACTTATGAAGGTATACAATTCGGAGCACTCATCTTGAGCAAAGTTCAACTTTCACTTCCACTGCACCTTACACCAAAGAGAGTTGGTGACAACGGACATCCTTTTATAACCCCAATAGTGCTTGCAAAAATTTCTAAAATTCCTCTTCCCATGCGCAATTGAGACATCACTTGGAGAAAATGCAAGCATAAACTCACTTGGCACTTTGAATTCTTTCATCCTTCTTCACAAATTATTACGTGGAATCATATCAAAGGCCCTCTTGAAGTCCACAAAGAAACAATACAATTTCTTGCCTTTTAACCGATTTACCTCAATGAGAACACGAAGAGTGACAAGATGATCAATGGTGCTATGGCGTCGATGAAAACGGCACACATTCTCAAGAGTAAAGTAAGAGGACATACATGGGAGTGAACCATAAAATGGTATTTATCTAGCATTTGGTTGCTCATATATGCCTGCAATGTGTGTACATATGCACAAGACTCAAGCTACCAAAACTCTCAACCCGCTTGTCCCTAAAGTTTTTGCAAAATCTTCCACAGCATGTGCCTTTTCTTGGACTTGAAAAATTGATGCTTTACTTCCCATCTTCTCTTCTTTTGAATCAATGCCTTGTATGTATGCAAATGACTTTGATAGTTGTTTTTGTTCATAGCTGTATCAAGCTTTATCAAGGACGTCCTTTCGAGCATCTTGACATTCTTTATCAAACTACCTTTTGTGCGATCTATCTTTGTTGATACCATGGACATGCTTTATGGCAAAGCATTCTTCGGCACAAGAACAAATAACTTTCTTGAAGGCCTCCCATTTAGTTTCCAATGGTGTATCATGTTGAAGCTTTGTCATCCATAACTTTTGCTCAACCATTTCAATGTACATTGGTGGCTGTTTAATATTCATACATAGTGATAACTTCTCCTATGTCTGGTTGAGATTATCATGCTTAGTTGCTTCTCACATGTAAGTTCAATACATAAGGTCCGATGGTTTCACTCCACAAAGATACACCGTTGGCAATGAGCATATCCGTGCTATTGCAGGAGTAAAAGTAACTTTCCATAGTGATCCGGCTCTTTCTCATCCATTGAAATACGATCATACAAGTGAACTTTCTCCAACTTGCTTGAAATGAATGGTATATCGAATTGTTGAGTATCATGTTGCATTGTTTTTGTGCGAGCATTGATATCTCGAAAGGCAATAACATCACCGTTGTCTTTAAAATAAGCAATGTACTCCTCTAAATTAAAAAAGGGTTGATCTCTATCTATGCAAGCATAAAAGGGAGAATCATGATGAGGAATGGAAAAACCGGCTACAAAAATGGTGCTCTTTTTTGGTGTCATAATTTTCAACCATTCATAACGTTTGTGCTTGTCATCTTTCACAATTGATACAAAATCTTTCGATCCTTTCTTAACCATACATGCTACCCCTCCTTACCCTCTTCGTTGCTTGAGATTCGTTGACCACATCAGTGAATGTACATTGTAATCTTCCAACCCATGAATTCTTTGTGTATCATGCTCCCAAGTTCCAATAAGAAGTACAACATCGGATTTGCTTGTTAGTTCATCAATGTCAACCCTCGCATTCCATGAGTATTCATTGCAATTCCAAAAGCTTACTTTCAATTCTAAATCGGCCTCATAGGTTGTGCATTTCTATTTGCGAGCGAGTTGCCTCCTCCTTGGGCACATTTTCTTTATGAGAGATCTCCTAGTTTTTCTTATTTCTTTGCTTATATGCCTTGCGACGCATATTTTGTTGCTTAATAGTGCGATCTTAATATACAAAACATTTTGTATCCCTGGAATAGATCCAACTATTATCAAGTATAATGTTTCGTTTGGTCTAATTGGGCATAGTGCATACAATTGGCCGTTTTCCTGAGCGAGGAGGTCCTTGCTAACCCACTCTATGTGCTCCGTAAACCATGACTCTTGACATGCCAAACTAGGTTTTGAAGAAATCTTCGATAACAATGGCAAGAGAAGGAGGTGTCTCTAACTTCTCTTTCGGAACTCCACGAATAACAATGTTCTTGGAACGTCTCTCCTGTTCCTTCAAACTCCACTGCATCCCACATTCTCAACATTCCTCATTTGAGCAATAGCTTGCATGAAAGAGGAATTAGGAACCACATTGCTATCACATACATCAGTCCAAGACTTGTTTGTGCATAGATTTTTCACGTCGCATACATCCCGGCTCATGGTGTCAAATTTCTCCTCTTTCAATACATGGTCATGCTCTACCTTGCTCATGCGCTTCTTGAAACCATTCAAGTCCACAAGAGAGCATTTACATTCCTTGACTTCCTCTTCAAGTTGCATCAAACGTGCTGTTTGCATCTCAAGTGTCCTCTTGACATTTCCATCCTCAATCACAAGAACCCTTAACGTGCCATTCTCCATTACAAGTGCCCTTAAGTCTTCACCTTGTTTGTTTATGGTCTCTTGCAGTGATACCAAGTATGCCTGGATCATGGTTTTCAATGTTGTTGGTTGAGTGGTTGTGTTGCTATCTCCACACACTTAGGAGATTTTGGATCATTTTCTACAATGATTGTGGACCTTGTTGAAGAAGAAGAACCCTTGCGAGTGTCGGAAGACATTGTATGTAAAATAAGAGATTAGAGTCAACTTCCCAAGGCTGTTCACTTCAAAAATGCTGCTGCAGAAACGCCTTCCATAATTGTGATTGTTTTTTGTCTTTACATCAATGCGTAGAGGGCATCGAGCTCTTCGATTAAGGCTATAGATCACCCAAATCGGAGTTTGGATGAAGAAGTTATGATCAAAAGAGTGAACTGCTGTCTACTAGGTAAAAAACGGCTGCATTTAAAAAAGAGAGAGAGAGAGAGAGAGAGAGAGAGAGAGAGAGAGAGAGAGAGAGAGAGAGAGAGAGAGAGAGAGAGAGAGAGAGAGAGAGAGAGAGAGAGAGTGTCAAATGGTGATGTGGCAGCCTATAAAATGCTACCGTCGATGCAAACCACGTAAGTGTCATCGGACAGTGTAACTTGTATTATGAGGCGCCTATGCGGAAATTCGTACAGTGCCATGCTAGTAGCTGTCAGTGCGATTCGCGGTGTCTGTACAGTGTCTTATCCGTACAACATCTTCCATGCCATCAATTCTCCACGCAAAGTCTTTTTGGGTGTGTGTGTATTGGTCTTGCTTTGTTTAAATGTCTTGTGTCCTTAGGGCCCCATCGGACGGGGTCCCATAAGTTGGTAAAGACTTCTTTTAAAGGTTTGCCCGCACTCGGCAAGGATCTGTAAGTTGGTAAGAACTTCTGCTTTTGCTTCTTCTTCTTCTACTATTGTTTCTTCACTTAGGATTTAGGTCCCTGAGTCGGGATCTGCACGTCGCATCAGGTCTTCAGTGGCTTGACATGTCAGCAGTTTGTGACAGTGTGCTTAAGTTCAAATTGCAAATATTATCATGGCGGATGTTTTCTTGAGCCACTTCGGTGGTTGCTTGGTCTTTTGGATTTCTGGTGTGACGGTTGCTCTTTGTAGTGCATCCGAGTAGTAGTTCCTATGTTAGTCTTCCAGATTGATCTATGGAGTCTGTACCATTCATGACACACCTACTTCCCTTATCCTTAGACCGACATGGAGTTCTTGTATAGGTAGATAGTGGTCCTTCTTGAACTAAGAACCAATTATAGTTAGCTTGAGCATCCTTCACAATGGAGAGACAATTCTTTTTGACAATTTGGTTCCACAATTCAGGTTCATTTTTTTCCGAAGTAACCTACCTTGGGTGATCCGGTTGACTGTTGCACAGGGAGAGACTGCTGGAGAGTTGTGACAGTTATCCATTGCCTGGACATTCTTCCCTTTCAGGGGGATGTGGAGCTAGCTTGGGAGTCACTTTCCTGGACTACTTCCTTATGCTACAACACCTTGTGTTGTGCAGGGTTTGTTGATCTTGCCATATTAATTGCAGTCTCAGTATTGATGTGCAATTTTTGTTGCTGTATGTATCTGATCAATGAGGTGATGTTCACTTGCGAATTGTTCCAGATAGAGGAAGATCAATAATAATTCACACTCTCAATTCCGACGGAGTTTCTTTAGATGTTGTAAGGTGCAGCGGAATGAATGTTGTACTTTTCTCAAGATGAGTGCTCCGTACTATGCTCAAGGTTCCTTTTGTTCTTATGGAAGGGAGAGCCTTCCGCTCTTAATGAGAGAGTGCAATGATCACACACAAGTGAATGGACATTGTGCGTGAAAGTGTATGAGACTGAGAGATAGAGAGAGAAGAGAATACGACACCAGAGACGTAAAACCCTCCTCCGAAGGCCCCACTCTCGTTGGCGAGAGTGGTCTACTATTGATTGCACAAACCGGTACAAAGTGGATGCATGTGACTGATGCAAGTCTAGGTTATGTCGATGTCGACGACGAGGATGACGAGACCGACTCAAGGGCTGAAAACTGATGCACTCTATCTGCTGTCCAAAAACGCAAATGGCTGAAATCTGCTGAAAACCAAAAACGCTGGTTTGGGGCTGATTCCTGCTGGCTGAAAACCGCTGTTTTGGGGGGGTCAAAACGCTGAAAATCTGATGCTATGCTCTGCTGAAAACGCCAGGGGTGTGGGCGATCAGGGTCTGCTGAAAAACGCCAGCAAGGGGAGTACTATGGTGATGAGGCTTCTTGATAAAAAATGCTGGATTGAGGGAGATCTTGGCGATGAGGCTATGGCTGAAAACGCTAGGTGGCTGGGGTCTTCATGGCGAGGATGACTTGATGAAAACTCAATTTGCCCTACCTACTTTCCAACAAAAGTCACTTAAATTAATAAGTGAAAAATGTCAAAAATAGGGAAAATAGGTTAAATGCACTGGAAAATTCCCCTGAAGGATTTTGATGGGAATGCTTATGATCATGCTGTGTGCAACGAGAGGATATGCATCTACACTAAGTGCCTGGGCATGCACGGTTTGTGAACAGACTCACAAAAGTGCCAGAACACTTGCTAGTTTAGACTGATTGGATTGATTGAACGCTTGTCGTGCTGTAGCTTGTCCACGGACACATAGGGTTTGATGTGTCACGTAACATCCCCTCCTTTTCAAAGTGAGGTATTGATACCGAACTGTATGGCGTCGAGGGAGATCGCCAATAGCATCCGGAATCCTGGAAGGGACTCTTCGCCAGCCCACTCCCACTCTGATATGTGGTTCGTGCGGTACTTGAACTTCATAAAGGTTTGCAACGCTTACTTCTTTGGGTCGCGCCGAAAGCGACAGAGTCTTCTGAGGCTCCTTTGATGCTTCAACTTCGTCGAGAGTCGTGCTTCTTTCTTCTTCAAGAATCTCCATGGCTGAAAATTCTTGAAATCATTTCCAACACAAAACCATGAACATACCTCTTCCATGTAAAGTGAGTGGAAAAAATCTTGTCTTCCTCAAAGACTAAGCATGTAATGTAGATGAACAAAGAGACGGAGTGCCAAACTGTTCACCACACACACGCAAACAATGAGATCGAATCTTGTCGTGCTATTTTAAATCAATCAACTGTGGTAAGGCACAATGGAAATGCCCATGCTTGGTGCTCATACTTTCATGTGCTCTATCTACAACTGTGTCGTGCAAGGAAGGGACATAAAATGTGACTTCCTTGAATGCATACTTTTCAGCTTTTCATGAAAAATCCGCATACATCCGTGCTCATTCATGAGTGAAACGTACTCAACGTACAATATGTCATGCCTAGGAAAAGGGATCACATAAGGGCGGTGACTAAAATACAGGAAAGCATCACGAATGAAACACTCGAACAATGTGTGCTGACTAATCATTCGAACACATAATACTTCCTGTGAGGGTTCTTTGGACCTAGGCTCGAGAGCCAAGATCGGTTCGTCGGGATCTATCGAATCTTCTTGTGGGGGTTCTGTGGAGCTCGACTCGAAAGCCAAGATCGATTCTTCGTGATGGTTCGGATCTGCAAAGAGGTTAGCTTCGCTAGAAAAAGTGTCAACTAACACATCATCCTTGTGAACAATCACATCATCTTTATGCACATCATCATGCTTGTGAGAAATCACATCTTGATCATACAAATCATCATGCTTGTCATTGTCATCCAAATCATCATGCTCATCATTATCATTCAAATCATCATGCTTATCATCATGCAAATTCTGTGTGTCATGCTTTGGAGAAGAAGAGACTGAGAGAGTCGCCTTCTCCTGAATCCGTTAAATCTTCGCCTGTACATTAGCAATGGGAGATAGAGAATGAACAACTTGCTCTCCACGAATGACAATAGGAGAGTCACTTTTGGCATTGAAAGTGAACATATTTTTCGCCCAATCAATGAGAGGGTTATGCTCACAAAACCATCGAATGCCCAAAATCATATCACATCCTGAGAGAGGAGAGACCAAAAATTTTCTACGGAAAGCAGCTTGTTGAACTGTAAACAACACATCAAGGCACTCTTTCGTGATGAGAGAGTCCATACCGGGAGCGAAGCCAGAGACCTCGAGAGGAGATTTCTGACTAACCTCTAGGCGGGCTCTCTCAACAAGAGAGGGACTGATCACATCATGCATACTGCCTGGGTCAAACAATATGACAAAACACTGCCCCGTCATATGACCATAATATCTAATGAGAGACTCATCAATGGGAGGGTCAGGAGAAACTTGGGGCACACTTGTGTTGTCATTGATTGCATTGACAGAGGAAGTGGGTTTTGTGGATTCTTTAGATTCATTAGAGTCAAGCTTAAGACATGTTTTTTTTATGTGACCCTTAATGTGACAATGAAAACAACGACCTTCCTTAGAATAAGTGCTTTGCTCTTCCGACGTGATGTATCCTCCTAAAATTCCTTGTGCTACCTTTTCATTTGGAGTGAGGTTACGTTTAGCAATTGTGTTAGCCTTACCCTTAGGTTCATTGGAAGAGTTCTTTTTTGAGAGACTGTTGGAAGATTGGTTAGAAGAGTTACCGTTCTTACCATTCTTACCGTTCTTACCGTTCTGAGGGTTGTGAGAAGTCTGAGAGGTACTTGTGGAAGTCTTGTTCTCTCTAGGCTTTCCTTTGTTGTGCTTCATCTCTTGTGCGAGAGCAATCGCTACCGCCTTGTTGAGATCGATTAGATCGAGCACCTCAACATCATACTTGATATACTCGTCCAATCCATAAAGGAATGCCTCTTTGGGCTCATCATACGACTTGCGTAATTGGGTACCTAGCTGCAATACACGATTAGAGAAAGACGTAACTGGCATATCATTTTGCTTGAGACCGCGCCAATCGTCCTTCAATCGTGCGAGGTACTGAGGTGGCATAAACCACGCCTTGAGCTTGTCTTGGAAATCAGGCCAATTGAAGGAAAGGGGCGTGAATTCGTCGGCTTCCTCTAAGCGCGCGGCCAACTGTGCCTCTTGCCATGCGTGGTACCAATTTATGGCACCACCGGCAAGGTACATAGCTGCCGTCAAAACCTTGCTATTCCCGGTATTCTTAGTTGCTGCAAAATAAGCATTGAATTGATGCAACCAAGAATGAATAACTGTAGCATCCATCTTACCATCATACTTACTGAAAGTCAGCTTCTCTGTGATTGGGTTGTTCGAGTCCGCATCCCGGCTTGTGCCACTTGAGGAACTACCAACATCTTTGGCTGGTTCAGACTGCGAGGCAAGAACTTGTCGAACCAATTCTTGAGTGCGGAGGTCCCTTTGAACCTCTCGATTGGCCTCCAAGGCCGCTGGTCTTGCTTCGGCTTCCTTCTTTCTTTTCGTGCATCGCGCTCGCGTTCCAAAGCAATGCGATTCGCTTCTTGTTGTGCCAGGCAACGCGAGTCGCTTCTTGTTGTGCCAGCGCAACGCGAGTCGCTTCTTGTTGTTGTGCCAACGCAACTCGATTCGCTTCTTGTTGTTGTGCCATCATGTCCAACATCGACTTGACCATCTGTAAGGTGCAACGGAAGTGAATGTTTGAACTTTGCTCAAGATGAGTGCTCCGAATTGTGCTCAAGGGTTCCTTTTACTTACAGAAGGGAGAGCCTTTCGTTTCTTTAGTGAGAGAGTGCAATGGACACAAACAAAATGTTGAACACTGTGAATGAAGGTACTGAGATTGAGAGATAGAGAGAAGAGAATATGACACCAGAATGTTGTCAAACCCTCCTCCGAAGGCCCCACTTTCTATGGCGAGAGCGGTCTACTTATGATTGCACAAATCTCTACAATGCTTTGGACTTGCCGACGATGAGGACGACAATGAGACGGGTTGAAATCTGAGAATGCTAAGGCTGAAATCTGCAAATCTTTATCTGCTGAATTCTGACTCTATGTCAGTGACAATGTCGATGACGACGGTACGACGACGACGACTTGTCAGCATTTGCGTTTTCCGGGCTGAAAGTGTAAACCTTGTGGAAACTGACCGTGTGGCGAGGAACTGCTGCGGGAAGGTGAGATCTGTGAGGTTCGGGGGTTCTTTTGCAGTGTCTAAAGGCTGAAAACTGAAAACGTTGGTGGTTCTTGATGTTCCGTTGCGATGATCTGCAAAAACAATGAGGTGGTGATGCAAACCAAAAATGCTAGGGCTGAAATTGTCTTCTGCTGTCGCCGGTTGTCCTAAAAATGCCAAACGCTAGGGTAATTTGCCGTGTCGTGTTGACGCCGGGCTGATCTGTTGTGCACAAATCGCCAAGGCTCGTCTCGTAGACAAAAAACGCTAGGACTGTCCTGCTGATGCAGAAAACGCTAGGCCTCTTGGGTTCTGCTGAGAAGTTGCCTGTTGAGCGAGTGCTCCTGCTGCCTCTTCTGCCAGAAAGTGCTAACTTTGGTTTGCTTATATATTATCTTAGCAAAATTTTTCTCTACCTACTTTCCAACAAAAGTCACTTAATAAGTAAGTGAAAAATGTCAAAAATAGGGAAAATAGGTTTAATGCACTGGAAAATTCCCGTGATGGATTCTGATGGGAATGCTGGTGATCATGCTGTGTGCAACCGGAGGATATACATCTACTAAGTGTCTGGGCATGCATGGTTTGCGAACAGACTCACAAAAGTGCTAGATCACTTTCTATTCTAGACTGACTTGACTGAACCGAACCGTGGTCATGTTGTAGCTTGTCCACGGACACAGAGGGTTGGATGTGTCACGTGACACCATCGCCTCCTTAGGATTTGGTACAACTCGTGGCGTAGATGGAGAAGGGGGAGGGTCGGAAAAACCTCCTAGTGGGAAAAATTCTTAGTCGCCTCTCTCATGCTCATCACCTGTATGCGAAGTATCCATTCTGCTTTGGGTGATGACCATGCACTATGATCTTTGGTTCTTAAGTTAACGAGGAACTTGGGTGCTTGCGGATCTTGGGTTCTTGGGTTCTTGTGGGTCTTCTTTTGCTTGCAATCTGTGTTTGAGAAGGATCTTCTCTTCACCCGAGTTTTGCTCTTTTCTGCGGGCGCACCCCTTGGCGGCTTTGCGCTCACACCAAGGTTGCTTTTTTCCACCTCACGTCCATTGGCCGGCCACTAAGTGCACGGTCTGCTCTCAATGAGTGAAAAGAGGCACAAGGGGAGGCTGGACAAGCCTTCTTTCCTGGGATTCCTGTCACTCTTCAAAAACACGATTAGGAATCGACACGCCCAAGCGAACTTGGGTTCGTGCGACCTCAACAAGCAAAAAAAATTCTTGTGGTTCTTTCCTTGAGTGATACAAAACAGTGCCAAAGCTCTGATACCAATGTAAGGTACAGCAGAATGAATGTTGTACTTCTCTCAAGATGAGTGCTCCGTACTGTGCTCAAGGTTCCTTTTGTTCTTATGGAAGGGAGAGCCTTCCGTTCTTAATGAGAGAGTGCAATGATCACAAACAAGTGAATGGACACTGTGCGTGAAAGTGTATGAGACTGAGAGATAGAGAGAGAAGAGAATACGACACCAGAGACGTAAAACCCTCCCCACTCTTGTTGACGATATTGATTGCACAAACCGGTACAAAGTGGATGCATGTGACTGATGCAAGTCTAGGCTATGTCGATGTCGGCGACGGGGATGACGAGACCGACTCAAGGGCTGAAAACTGATGCACTCTATCTGCTGTCCAAAAACGCAAATGGCTGAAATCTGCTGAAAACCAAAAATGCTGGTTTGGGGCTGATTCCTGCTGGCTGAAAACCGCTGTTTTGGGGGGGTCAAAACGCTGAAAATCTGCTGCTATGCTCTGCTGACAACACCCGGGGTGTGGGCGATCAGGGTCTGCTGAAAAAAGCCAGCAAGGGGAGTACTATGGCGATGAGGCTTCTGGATGCAGGGAGATCTTGGCGATGAGGCTATGGCTGAAAACGTCAGGTGGCTAGGGTCTTCGAGGATGACTTGATGAAAAACGCTAGGATGCTGAGGTTCTTGCTTGGAGGGAAAATGCCACCAAAAGGGGGGAGTCTTGCTGAGAGAGAGAGGGGGAACCTGCTGCCTGTGGCCTGTGTTCTCCTTGCTCTTCTGCTAATCAGTGCTACCCTAGGTTTGCTTATATACAAATTTACTCAATTTGCCCTACCTACTTTCCAACAAAAGTCACTTAAATTAATAAGTGAAAAATGTCAAAAATAGGGAAAATAGGTTAAATGCAGTGGAAAATTCCCCTGAAGGATTGTGATGGATTCTGATGGGAATGCTTATGATCATGCTGTGTGCAACCAGAGGATATGCATCTACACTAAGTGCCTGGGCATGCACGGTCTGTGAACAGACTCACAAAAGTGCTAGAACACTTGCTAATCTGGATTGACTGGATTGACTGAACCCTTGTCGTGCTATAGCTTGCCCATGGACACATAGGGTTGGATGTGTCATGTGAGAGATGTACTTTGCAGTTCATTCATGATATGTAGTGATTGGTGTAGTTCTTTGGTTCTTTGTCGTCAGATAGTTGATTTCTCTGTAGCCTTGGTTGTCCGCAGTCTTTGGACTTCCCATAGTGGTTTGGAGATTCTGGGATGTCGTATGTGACTGGAGGTGCAGATTTCTGAATCTTTCCTCCAGGGTGGAGTATGTATGAGTTGGGAAATGATCGAGATGCTTGCAGTTTATGCCTTCACGTGCAACTTTGATGCTATCTCCTGGAGCGGTCAGCATCAATACCTTTTGGAGATGCTGGTTATACGACTTGTAAGTCGGTCGAGTTGAGGAGATTCTTGCTAGAGCTGGGTTCACTTCCAGTGGACATTTTACTTTTCGGATGTATTTTGAGGGTATCGGTTGGATGGTATAATATTGTTTGGCCTTGAAGTTCTGTTGCAGATATCCTGATTCCTCATCCATGAAATCCTCACCTTACAGCTGTAGATTGCCCACTCAAGCTCCCTCGGCCCGTCTTCCTTTCCAAGACCTGATATTAGGTTGTGGGATGCTGATGTTGGGTCAAGCAGCCTGCTTGGGACTTATATAGGTTGCAGGGGGTTACCACTCTGGTACAATGCAGTTGAGCCCAAGAGGGGCACCCTCATGGGGTAGCCCCTCGGTGCAGATTGGCCGAGTGGTAGGCAGGTTGGAGATATCTTTCTATAGTATTTTTGGCTCAGCCTTCTGGCTATTTTTCCAGATCTGTCGGAGCATTTTTGCTAGGCAGTAGGAGCAGTGCTGGGTGGTCTTCCTTGGGTGCAGTTCCCTTGTCGTGCGTGCACTGCACTCCTGCTAGATGACTTAAATCGGTAGACCAGAGCTCTCCAACACCTTATTGGGGTATCAATGGCGAGCCCTGTTTGGGTTATCTTTTTTTGAAGTGCGTATGTGTAGGAAAAGTACCGGGATGGGTAACGTCCTAGGAAGTGTTACCCACATGGACGTTCAACTTGCAACAAGGCTTAGAGTGGGCAGGGCAAGATAGGTCTAGTGGTTGCCCTAGATGTCTTTGCAAAGTAGCAGTTAGTACTCATGCCATTTGGAGGAAGCTAGCTCTTGTAGTGTTGCTCGCCTTTTTGTCGCTAGTATGGTAGGAGTGCTTGCATGCGAAAGTTGTAGAGGCTAGTCTTTGACTTTCTATGGTTTGCATCTTGTGGACCAATGTGATACTAGAGCGAGCGTATCGTTGGCATTATAATTGGGCTGAGACATGAAAGTGGCATAGAGATCTTGGTTTTAGACATGCACTGAAGATCCCTTTAAAGCATGATGGCAGTCAGATGGGTCATTCCATGCTGTCACATGTCAATATTTTGCATTAAGAGGCGAGCTTTAATTGCACCAAAGGATTGGTGGTGAATGTAGTCCATGGAATGGTATGATGTCCTGACTCATGCCTCCATCGTCACAATATATTATGTTTGATGCATGTGATTATTTGATGAAGAGGAGCTCTTCTTATGCAGTGGAGAAGCATTTTTCAGCCATATGATGCGACGCCTGGAGATACGGCTGGTGTGTTTTAGAACAGGGATTCAGGATGATGTCTCTATGGACTGCAGTTTTGGCATGATCAGAGGAGAGAGCTGGTATTTGATCCGTCGGGAAGCACCGCACCACACCTCCTTGGGGTACACATTGGTGTCAGGTAGCCTATTTTGATGTTGCAGAAAAAGGGCTAGTGGATTTTAGCCATGGTAACTGCCAAAGGAGCATATTAAGGCATGCAGTTGGAAGAGGGTTATTGTACTCAGTATCGAGGGGAACAATTGGACTCTTGGCCTTGTGATTCACGAGATTTTCCATGCATGCACCATAGGTTTGGGGGAAAGGATTGTTAGCCAATGTCTATCTCAGTGCTTGGTCTCTTAGAAATTTGCATTCCGACTTTATTTTTGCACTACATAGTAAGGTTCAGATCATGTGCATACAAGTGTGCCCACTGAATGTGCATGAAGATATCCATATACTTTATGGTCCTCTAGCTTGTCGTTTCGGGCATTTTTTTGTTGAAGCTAGGAATGACACACATCCAGCCAAAATTCCTGTCTCGTTGTGGTGACATAAATGTATGTAAATGTTGTTAGAATTTTTGTTAAGCCTCATGTACATCAGAAAGGGTGACTCTTAACTCTTCTTGTAGGAGTTTACAGGTCTTTCTGTAGAGTTCCTGAGAGTCTGTAGGCATTATACACTACACAGAATCTTCATACAATCCACAGAATCTTCCTCTGCACATGTAGAGGCTAATACATTATTTTTAGAGTCGTTTTACTAAAAAATGGTCGCAGTGGATGCCTTACATTGGGGACTTTCATATATTGCATAGAGGCTTGACAGTGGGTTTGGAAAGGAAATAGGATGTTTCAGAGAGGGGTGCCTTAGATTGGCTATATTGTGCAGTAGAAGAAGCTGATGTTTCAGCATGCTGTAGGCAGTTGTGAGTTCATATTCAGGGTGAATTATAGTGGTAGCACCTGGATGGAGTCTCGGACTCCTAGCTATGAAGAGTTTATTGGTACATTTGCTTGTATCATCAGGTCCACTTGGTGTACGAGATGTGGACAGCTTAAGTGCCAGAAATCTTCTGCTCAAAAGAGAGTTGGCAGATGATTATACTCACATTGATAAGGGAGAGGAACTAATCCATTACCCTCTCTCCAAGGGCTTGGGAGAAGAGAGGGGAGCACTTTGAAGCTTGTTGAGACCTTGCTTATAGTTCAGATCTTTGGAGAGTCAAGGACCTGGTATCCAAGGTTAAATACTGCACCATCTTGGCGGCTCTTGTTTCTACCATCAGTTTCCGACGATCTGTATATCGTTTTTTAGTTTTGTATGCCTTGTTTTTTCGTGCATCTGATTGTTATGATTCTTACATAAATGATAAACTCAACTGCTTAGCAACACAATTGTCTTGTAATGTTTGATAAGAGAGCTAATTAAAAACTGAAGGAATTGCATTTTCTTTTTTGTGATCTTTGTTAGAAATTTGTAACTTCCAGGCTTGTCATGGTTTTATGACCACTCATAAGTGGCGGTCAACTATTGGAGCTTTGATCAATCTAGAAAGTGCAGGGACGGGAGGGCCTGGTAAGTGGAAAAGATGATACATTATGACAGTGATGTTTTATTGAGATTTGTAATGGTTTTAATCGTCTCTGGCATGTTTTTCACAAGTTTGAATTATGTGTGTCCTTTGGCTTGAAGTGTTCTAATTGTGTTGGTGAATCTTCTATGGACATCAAATTTTGATCAGTACATAGATGAAAATGAAGAGCAGAGTAAATAGAGTTGAACACAAGAGGAGCAACAGGAGGCGGAATAATACAATCTATTGAAGGTTCGGAAGTAAGTACTACTCGAGGAATTCGTTCTATAGTCTTGGGCTTGAACTACCGAGCAGTTCTTCAACTCCTCTTTGAGGAGAGTGACCGGTCTGTAGGTTTCTTCTTGCTCGTTCGGATCCGATCTTCAGAGTGGCTTGGAGCTGCAACAGGAGCCTCATTGAGTCATAGCACAAAATGTTGTTATAGGTCTTGGCGAACTTGTAGATGTCGCAGCCCCTCACTTTCACATTTTGGTGGTGGTCCAAGCAGATAGAGCAAATAGAGGACCACTTGTGGATCATTCAAGGCCTTTGTTTTGTGTTAGAGATACTTGATTTTCTAGGAGTAAGCCTCAAGAGTCTTTTTCCCCATTTGTCACTTGAATAGCTTCTTGAAGCACTTAATCTTGTGTACTCGGACATATTCTTCTTGAAAGGTTGTTGGAATTCCGTCCAAGTTAACCAGCTTGGGACAGCCACCACACAAACACCTTCCCTTGGGCTTGGAGCGCGACTGCATCTGCTGCATTGTGCGTCATTGAACTTATACAAACTGAAGTATGCTTTCCAACAAGACAGAGCCAGTGAATCAATGCAAGTCTCTTTGCATTCGTTCTACTCCCCTTGGAAAGCCTCATGATGGAATTGAAGAGGAAGCGTCTGCAAAGTAGTAGGGAAGGTAGATTGCATGGAATGAAGCTTTGACACTGATTGTGCATCTCTTGCAGCTGTGCTTGATTGGTAGAAAGGAGAGCAGAGTCTTATTCTTGAGAAGAGTCCAATTGACGTTGTTGTGTGGAGTCTAGAGAAGCCTTGTTCTCCAGGGGTTGATCTTTGCTGGCAATGTCATCATCGTGCAGATGAGCATCGACTGATGCCATGGTGGAGAGAGATAGAGAGGTATGAGAAGTAGAAGAGGGTTTCTCCTCCAGTGGCATGCTCAATGAGTGCTAAAGTAGCAAGGGAAGAGGGTAGATGGAAGAGAGTGAGGGGGAGTCAATAGACTAGTGAGAAATAAAATGAGAGGATTTGGTCATGGGAGAGGCTCCCCCTTTTTATTGGCATGGTTGCCCATAGAGGACGGGTTTCCATAATTTGTGGTGTGAAATCCGGGATTCTGACGTGGCAACCCACATGCAAGGAAAAGTGCTTTTCAGCGCTAGCTTTTAAATTGGATGCTTTTCAGGGCCTGGGGCTTTTGAATAAGTGCCTCGAGGAACCTGTCTGGGAGATCTAGCAAGTGCAGATTGCAGAGCGGCTCTCTTCGGCAATTGTACCTTTGTCAAGAGCATTATACAAGAAATACCGAAACCTGAGCGGTGTACCTTGTAGATATGTAGGTGTATCCTGTACGCTTGATAGGAAGGTGTATTATTCCAAGTGGAATCTAAAAATTTACACTTACAAGAGGGGTTTTAATCCAATTTTTAAAAAACTTGTAAGTCTGTAAAGAAAGAGGAGTGGTTCTATTCAAAATCAAAAAATATGTAGATGTGTTTTTTTATTAACCATTGATCCCAGGTGATACCTAAGATTTTGTAAGGTGCAGCCCCCAAGTACCAAGAGGGGCGCCAAGGTTTTGGGGCCAATGCCCATGTCTACTATATGGATTCTCTATGTCTGTCTCTATTTTGTTGTGTTGAAATGCTAAAGTTTGTTTTAGATCTTTTCGTTTTAGTTGGCACGTGGTGCCGGTTGGTTAGAGTGGTATCAGAGCTTCAGTCGTTTGCTGTGTTGACAAGAAAACCAATCCTACAGGAACAGACAAAGATGGTGTTTTTTGATTCAACCGAGTATTTGCAGTTCCTCCTTGATCAACTTCGCGACATCCTCTCGAAGCATCTACAATAGAATATACCTATTCCGCAGAGCTTCCAACAGCTCTTGAACTCCATGTTGCCACCATCGATGTTTGAGGGTTTGCTTTCTCTGGCACCAGACAATACAAGAGCTTCTTCTCGACACCCACAAAAGCTTCTATCCTGATGGGCGAGTTTTCCGATATATGGTTGCACCTTTTGATTTTGCACCACCTGTGCCTCCTTGTTTGCCACCAGTTCCCCCATTGCGGGTCACAAATTGCTGACCTGTCAAGCCACTGAAGAACGGAGCCAACTTGCAGATCCCGGCCGAGGGGCCTAAACCCTAAGAACAAGAAGCAGCAGCAGCAAAACAACTTTTACCGACTGGCAAAGTCTTGCCGAGTGGCCTATTTTTAAAGAGGAGTTCCCGCTAACTTATGGGACCCCATCCGATGGGGCCCCAGTGTAGATGCGGTGATCCGTGATGCAAGTGAAGGAGAGAAGGGGAAGGGGATGAGGAGAACATACACAGTAGGTTTGGGTGGAGCTTTAGAGAGTGTTATCTCTCTTCTCCTTATTCTTCATTATAACCAAACAATAGAAGTAAAGATGGGCGGCCGGCCATTTTTACTTCTATTGTTTGGTTATAGGCCATTGCCTGGCGGCCACTAGGCTTAAAACCCAACAATCTCCCACTTGAAGGCCAATGTGGCCCAAGTGGCTAAAGAATGTAGGATTTTGGCAAGGCATTATCTCACACACACTCACAAAATCTCATGTGTGAAGTAAAGAAGACTCTCTCTCATTCTCAAGCTTTAATGAGAAGGGAGGCCTGCACCAACAACTCTTGGCTTTGTGATGCAAATCCAACCAAGAGCCAAGCTCCAATGCATGGCGGTGGCCCCTTTGCCTCTGTGGTACTCGGACTCAAGAAATCTGAAATGCGTGTCTGGGACTGTCTCTGTCTATGTCCTCTCAATAGAGAGTCTCTATGTCTCTGTATCTCAAGTTGAAATTATCCGAGACATCTCTGATCCTGATATCTCATGACTCTATCTAATGAGTCAAAACCATCTCTGAATAAACAGTGAGAGCGTCCCCGAATCTCATAGTAGACTGTGCAGTGACATATGAAGTGAAACTATGTCTCAGGCTCTGCATGGCATAACTGACATATCCTCCTGTCTGCTGGTATGCCTTTGAATCTACCTGTCTCAATCCCAAGCTGGTGTGAAGATGTGCGTATCTGGCCTATGGCACATCGTAACCCATGAGATAGATGTGTGTCCATGTAGCTGGGCCGTGTGACAAAGCCGTCTGTCGTGCGTTGGAGAAGATGCTCTCTATAGAAATCCCTCTTCGTACCCATTTCCCGTGGTGGCTTTATCCATGTCCTCCTGGTATCAAGCTGGATAAGATCCTGCCGAATGAGTCTAATAATCTCCACTTGTGTAAGAGTCAAAGATGGTGCATCAAGAGAATATTGGAAAGGGGGCAGCCTGTCCATGCTGAGACCATGCCTCTGAAACCATGAGCTCATCTGTGCATACCAACATGATGTATCTCCTTGTAATGCCAGCTGTCTGGATTACTCAAGAGCAAGCCTAGCATATCTGTCCCTGGTGGTGTCCCACAAGCAGTGTACAAATGATACTGATCTGGCAAGTGCCTCAATCTCCCTTTGCATAGTTTTGCAAGGGATAGTGGATTGTCTGTTAGCCTTGGTAAAACCAAGGTCATGGTAGTTAATACCACACCACAGTGGGTCAGGAGATCAACACTTACATTCACATACGTTCAGGACAGTATGGAGTACACTGATGCATACACATATCTTGGGGTGGTCTTCAGTGGACCGAGGTTCACACAGAAAGTGGCAGCAGATACTAGATTGACTCGTGCCTATGCAGCCCTAGGCGGTTTAGAGAGGATTTGTTCGTAGGTTCAGTTCCAGGAACCTCAAACAAAGCTCTTGCTCTTCGACACTTTGGTCGCTTCAATTATGCACTACGGGGTTCAGGTTTGGGGACCATCTGTTGGCAGTGCTGGATGGAGTAATATGGAGAGGCCCTTGTGTTATGTCCCGCTCACAGGAGAGGGGATCTAGCCCAGATGCCGTCGGGATGGGCGTCCAGTGTCCGGGCGGACGTAGTGTGAACACGGCCAGTGTGGTCGGCCATTATTATAAAAGGGAGGCCAAGGCCTCATTTGGAGTTATCGACCCCCACTGGCAGAGTGCCAGTGGCTAGCCCGCGAGGCTAGGAGTGTGCGAGGTCACTTTGAGAAGGTGAGGCCGGGTGGTATGGGACGCTCGGTCTTACAGGTGCACGTCTACGTCCTTGGACGTTGGCCCCAGCCCGGGGGAGCTGCTGGCTGGTGGCTATGGTCGAGTGGTTCTTCCGACGCGTATCTGTAGGCGGTCTGTGTAGCCGGGAGATCCTTTCTCCGCGTTCATTTCATGGTATCAGAGCCGGCTTGGCTGCACGAGGGACTGTGTGCACACCTACGGATAGGTTCGAGTCGGATAATCTTTGTCCCATGCAATTTTTGACGAAATGATTGTTTAATTGCTGGTTTTTCTTCTCATGAGTGTGCCTGCATGCGAAAATTAGTGTTTCTTTGCTGATTTTTGACAAAATTCAGCAATTCAACAAGTGGGAGTGCTGAAAATTAAACGATTCTTACCGAATTTACTGGTTTTCGATGAGAATCAATGTATTTTATCATTAATTTGCTGTTTTAGATTAAAATTCAGCATTTGGCATAATTTCAAATCTCTCTGTAAATCCCTCTTTCTCTGTAAGTTCTCTGTGCGAAGCATATATATATATATATATATATATATATATATATATATATATATATATATATATATATATATATATATATATATATATATATATATATATATATATATATATATATATATATATATATATATATATATATATATATATATATATATATATATATATATATATATATATATATATATATATATATATAGATAGAGAGAGCGAGAGAGAGAGAGAAAATGAAATGAAATGAAATGTTATATTAACGTCTTCAAAAGCCATAGTGACCTATGAGACCAGAAAGTTACAAGGTGGTGGATCTGATACAAAGTCAGAGTAACAAAATAACCTAATCAATAGTACAAAACAAAGATATATATTATGGGATTCTAGATAGGTCGATGTGAGCTAAGCCGAAAAACTAAGCAAGAATGGGCGGCTAGTTGGGATAGCTGAATCACAAAAGATCTAGCATCGGTCGTTGGCGGATCTCATCAATTTCCTCCATGGTTAGTAGTCTGACCGGGCGCTGTGCATGCTTGGCCAGCGTGCTCTGAATCTTTTGATGAAGCCTCCGTCGATGCTGTGTAGTCCTGCGCAGTCGTGGGCGCCTGGATTTCCCCAGTTCAATCGCTTGGTCAATCAATGTGCCTTTGGTGTGAGACGGGGGGGGGGGGGGGGGGGGAGCTCTGCTGTGGGAGTGGCTCTTGCGGCTGTCCCGTGTCTGCTCTGAAGAAGTCTGTAATCCGTCTTTGAGACTGGTTAGCCTCGCCATTCATCAGGCTCTCTGTGTGTCTGTGCAGCTCGAGCAAGAACAGACCCAGGCATCTTTGATCTTCGTATCCCATTACTCTTGAGAGTGGTCCAAAACCCTCTCTGAACAAGCAGTGTAAGCGGCCTCGTATCTCGTAGTAGACGGGGCAGCGGCATGTATAATGCAGCTTTGTCTCAGGTTCCATGTCACACAAGGGGCATGTCTTGGCCTCTGCTGGTACTCCGCTATATCTCCCGGTTTCAATCCGCAGCTGGTGAGACGATGTGCGTAACTGGCCAATAGCACACCGTATCCCATGAGATAGGTGGGTATCCATGTATCTGGGTCTCATCACAAAACCATCTTCCGTAAGCTGGAGAAGGTGGTCTCTATAGAAAGCCATCTTCGTGCCCAATTCTTGTGCTGGTTGTATCCATGTCCTCCTGGTGTCTAGCTGGGTCAGGTCTTGGCGAATGAGCTTGGTGATCTCTGACTGTGTAAGAATGAGAGGTGGTGCATCCAATGCATACTGGAATGGTGGCAGCCTGTCTATGCTGAACCCATGCGCCTGAAACCATGATGTCATCTCCCCATACCAGCATGTTGTATCTCCTTGTATGGCTAACTGTCGGGAGGACTCAAGTGCCATGCGAGCATATCTGTCTCTGGGAAGTTCCCATGTGCGGTTTATGAAGGAGATTGATCTGGTGAGCGCCTCTACCACTAGTGGGGGGGCTGCCAGCTCTGCACGAATAATGGCCAGTGGTACTGATGCCTTGGCTCTAATGAGCCGCGAGATCATAGAGAAGAGAGGCTTCTCCATGTTCCCCCATCCGTCTGTGCGACCCGTCCTCCCGTGGTGATCCAATGAAGGTCCCCATATCTCAGCCCCATAGAGCAATGCTGAGGCCACCAAGGTGTCAAAGAGCTAGAGCTTTGTCCGGGGTTCTTGAAACTGAACCTGCGAACACATCCTCTCCAATCTACCCAATGCTGTGTGGGCTCTAGTCAGTCTGGTCTCTGTTCCTCTTCTGAGTGAGAATGTGGGTCCAGTAAAAACCACTCCAAGGTAAGTGTAAGCGTCTGTGTACTCCACAGTCTCCTTGCCGTATGTGAATGTAGGTGTTGATCTCCTGATCCATTGTGGGGTGGTATTAAACACCATAACCTTGGTTTTACCAAGGTTGAAAGACAAACCACTTTCGTGGGCGAACGTATGCAGAGCATCCAGTTGGCGTTGCATTCCCTCTGGGGATTCGGAGATCAACACAATATTTGCCGCATATAACAAAAGTGGAATCCATGTCCCTGCCAACTGTGCACCTCTATCCCCGTCCTTGTCAATGTAGTCAGAAACCTCATCCACATACATACCGAAAAGAGTAGGAGAGAGTGGGCAACCTTGCTTCACCCCAATAGTGGAGTGAACCGGTATTGAGAGTCCCTCCGGGGTGCGTACATGCCCTACTACTGATCTGTATAATGCCATGATCCCCCAAATGAGCTCTGTGGGTACTCCCATTTCCTGTAATCTGCGCATCAGTCTAGCTCTGGGTACCGTGTCGAAAGCTTTGCGGAAGTCCACAAAGCTACAATAGATCCGTCTCCCATGAGATCTACCTTCCTCGATGATGCCCCCGAGTGTTAGGATATGGTCATGAGTAGAGAAGCCTCTCCTGAATTCTGCCTGCCCAGTTGCACGCATGCCTTCCCTCTCTGCCCATCTACTCAGCTCTTGCTCAAAAATGGATGCATACAAACGTGCCAGTGTGTGCCCGATCATAATAGTGCGATAATTCCCAGGCTCCATGGGGTCTCCTGATTTGAAGATAGGTACTATCGTAGATAGGCTCCAGGTATCGGGTAGGCCCTCACACATGGCACAGTTAAACATAACTGCTAGAAGCTCTGCTAGTAGGTCTTTGGCATGTATGAAATGCTCAGCTACTAGGCCCTCATGATCATATGCTCTCCCAGTCTTCATCCTGTCAAGAGCTTTCTTCAGCATCTCAATGGTGAAAAAGACACATGTATGTGGGCATGGGTCGGGGGGGTTGGGGAGGGGCGGCTGTTCAGGTGCTGTGTACAAAGATGATGCGTATTGACCCCAGGTCTCTATGGAGGAAATAGAAGGGGGGGGGGATTGCTCATGAAAGAGCCACCACGCCTCACGCGAGTCTTGCCTCATGAATAGTTGATATAGATCTTGCTTCGGCCGCTCTTCTTCGGCCGCACCAGGCGTCGAAAGTCCATCTGTGACTGTGTGTGAGTGACGTCCCCCAACAGCACGTCCCTTTGAAGTCTGGCTCTAGTCTGGCCGCACTCCTCATCGTACCAGCTGTTCTGAGGCATGCTCCCAGATCGGCGGCTTTGCTCAAGCTGGGTGTGTGGGTATGCTTCTGCTGCTGCATCATGTAATGTCTGTGTCAGTATAGTAGTTAGCTCCTCCAGAGGTCGCCCTGGGTCCTCAGTGCATAGGCGTCTGTAGATTCCATCCATGTATACAGAGTCCGTCTCCCGTGTGAATGTGTAGCGAGTAGGGGCTGCTACTCGTGGCCTGTGTGCTACACTGAATTGGAAAGAGATGGTCATTGACACCAGAGCATGATCCACTGCCACCCCGGCCGGTCTAGGCCTAACTGTGAGATCGTGGATACTAGAGATGAGATTCGGTTGTGCCATGACATAGTCCACCGTGCTGGCTCCATGTCTGTGTGGGAAGCATGTAAAACTTCCCGCAGCAGGAAATCTCTGTAGGCCGTTCAAGATGGCCAATCCATGTGCAGTGCCCATGTCTATCAGGTGTCGGCCATACCCAGTATATTCCTTATCGTGTGATAGTCTGGAAAGGCCCGTATCTGCCACATCTATCTCTCTTAGCATCTCCTCTGAAGTATCATAAAACACTGCCTGGTGATGGGCAATCCTAGCATTGAAGTCCCTGAGGATGATAATGTCACCGTCTCTAGAGAACTCCCATATGTCGTCATCTAAAATAGAGAAAGGGGATTGTCCCTTAGGTGGTGCATAAACTGATGTGCTCGGGGGAAAGTAACAAATAGCTAGATAGAGGTATCTGCCTGTCTCTGCTTTCAGTCTCACCCACATGTACCTGGCTTGCTCGTCCTTGCGGGCTATATGTATCAATGGCTGTAGATCCTCTCTAAATAACACTGCCACTCTTCCCGAGGCCCGCCCTCTGTGCTCTGAGCGTGTCTCCTGTCTGTAGGCTGTCTCCCACCTATATCCACTGATGTGAGGCATGGATTGCCCCGAGGCTTGGTGTGTCTCAGAGTAGAAAATGATGTCTCTTCCAGTAAAGCTATCCTCAAAAGCACCCACATCAAGACGCATAGATCCATTGCAATTCCAGGCAGCTACTTTGAGTGTGGTCCCATAAGTCTCGCACCGTCATGTGGAGCGTCGCTCCAGTATTACTACTTTACCGTCTTGGTAGAAAGCGATCTTCCCTTTCCCCCTTGCCGCTCTAATCTCTGGCATTACTTCCTGCATATGAGCGATCTGCGAGAGGGTGAGATCGTCCCCGAGAAAGATGCCAGTCTCCTTAAGAGTTAGTCTTTTCTTCAAGAAAGACATCTTTGCTTCCATAGCGGGAAAACGGAGGATGAGTGCTCTGTCTTTTGAGGTTTCTCCACTGCCTCCATTTTTCTTTGTGTTGCCCACTCTCCATGCCCTTGTGTGTGTCGGCTCATGAATCCCCATCAGGGCTGTGAGTTCTTTTACCTCTTCGTCCACATTGCCTTTGTCTTTAAGACCGCAAATTCTCAGATGTAAAGCGCGCACTCTTCTCCTTTTCTCCTCCTCTAGTGTCTGGTTAATGATGTTGTTGGGTGTGGATGTGGGCGTTATCTCCTTGTCTTTCCCTTTCTTGGCCACCTTGATCCATTTCTCGGCTTCGTCCGCCTTCTGTTGGGTTTTGGTAAGAACATCCACCCAAGAAGTCGTCATTTCTTTGTGCTGTTCTTCTCCCTCTTTGATGGCCCGTACTTGTTCCTTGATCGTGTTGATTTCTTCAATTACTGAGGGTTGCAGTTCGCCCTCTTCCAGTGTGTTTCTTGATCGGGCTTCGGTGAGTTCTTTCTTAAGTGACACGATCTCTTCCTCTTGGGTTGTCACTCGGTCTTTCAGCGTGCTTATCTTGCTCTCTTGGATCAACACACGTCCTTCGAGAATGTTTATTGTGCCCCAGAGATTGCGGTTCAACTTGGTGATGGTCTCCGTTATTTCCTCTTTGCATTTTCGAATGGCATCCTCTAGGGGGTCGGCTTTATCGTTTGTCTTCCTCATGCTTGAACGCTGTCCGCAAGGGGGGGGGGGGGGGGGGGGGTTAGATGCACGTATGCACCCACACTAGTAGCGGTCCCGACGTGTGGTAGAGCGAAGGCGATACGGCCCGGGGGTGAAAACGTTAGTTACGAGAGAGAGATAGGGGGGGGGGGGGGACTAAGTATGGTAGATAGAGTGGGGGGAACGGGGGCGGGGGGCGATAGATAGGGGAGGGGGGAATAGCTGGAAAGGGTTGATAAGAGAGAGAGAGAGAGAGAGAGAGAGAGAGAGAGAGAGAGAGAGAGAGAGAGAGAGAGAGAGAGAGAGAGAGAGAGAGAGAAGCAGCCGGGGGGGGGGGGGGGGGGGGGGGGGGGGGAGCGCTAGAGTGAGGTGAGGGGGCGAAAGTTTGAAAAATTTAAGGAGGAGGGGGGCGATAGACTATAGTCAAAAAATAAAAACTTAAAACTTAAAAAGGGCTGAAAATTAACCTGCGACAGATAAGGGGGGGGGGGGGGGAGGTGGGCGCGCAATAGACGGGAGGGGGGCGATAGACAGCAGGGGTGGGCGCGTGATAGGCAGCAAGGGAGCGCGAGAGAGAGAGAGAGGGTGCGGGGGCAGCAGGGCACCGCGAGGGGCAGCAGGGCTGCGGGAGGGGCAGGCGAGAGAGAGAGAGAGAGAGAGAGAGAGAGAGAGAGAGAGAGAGAGAGAGAGAGAGAGAGAGAGAGAGAGAGAGAGAGAGAGAGAGAGAGAGAGAGAGAGAAATGAAATGAAATGATATATTAATGTCTACAAAAGGCCAAAATGACCTATGAGACCAACTGATTACAATGATGAGTCTAGTACCAAGTCTGGGTACAAACAAAGAAAACTACAATCAAAGAACTGATAGGAGTGCTACCGACTCCTATGGGTGGCTGGTAGGCTGAGCAATGGTATCATGCCATAAAGTTACAAAGTGGGGATAAGTGTCACCATGATACAATATAGCAGTAGCATGAAGCCTATCCTGATCGACACTCTGGGTGTCGTATTAGAATCCTGTGGATCCTCTGCCGCAATCTTGGCCGGTGCTGCGTGCCTCCCCTCTTAGTTGCGGTAGTCTCGATCTCCCCAACACTATAGCTCGATCAATGAGAGTACCGCTGGTGTGTGTATGGGTGGGAACCGAGCTCTGTGATGGTGGTGTCCCTTTGCCTCTATGGTACTCAGACTGAAGAAATCTGAGATGCGTGTTTGGGATTGTCTCTGTCTTTGCCCACTCAATAGAGCGTCTCTATGTCTGTGTATCTCAAGTAGGAATAATCCGAGACATCTTTGATCCTGATATCTCATGACTCTATCTAACGAGTCAAAACCATCTCTGAATAAACAATGAAAGCGTCCCCGTATCTCATAATAGAGAGAGAGAGAGAGAGAGAGAGAGAGAGAGAGAGAGAGAGAGAGAGAGAGAGAGAGAGAGAGAGAGAGAGAGAGAGAGAGAGAGAGAGAGAGAGAGAGAGAGAGAGAGAGAGAGAGAGAGAGAGAGAGAGAGATACCTCTCTCTGTAGCATGGCTTTCTCTGCAGGTATCCCTCTCTGTAGCGTGGAATTTCTTTTGCAGGGAAGGAATGACCAAGTAGTTGCTGGCGTGGAATTTATTTTGCAGCGCTGGCTCCTATCTGGCGCCCCTTGTGCGTACTGGCCACAGGCAACCACACGCCCCCTCTTCCCCTTCGCAATCTTCGCGCAGCAGTGGCAGCGCGTAGCTTTTTTTCTTACGTTGGGAACTTTGCGTTGATTTTTTCAAAGAGGGGTGCCCGTTATTTTATGTGGCCAAGGACATTTATATTAAAGTATGGTCTGGACACTTAAATTTTTTAAGTTAAAGTATGAACCCTGCACATTGTTAATAAATCACTTACAGAGACTTACAAGTCTGCAGAGATTTCTCTTTTCCCTCCTTTGCTCGTCACCTGAGCTCTCCCTCTCTCACCCGCTCGCGCTCCTCCCGTGCTCCCACCATCACCTGCTCGCGTTTAGACGCTCACGCAGACGCATGGAGCTGTTCAAACTTTACTTTTTTGAGATCGAAAAGTGCAGAAAAGGCCCGGTTCGTGTGGAAATTCCAGTTCACGCACTTCGCCATGGATTCCTCCAGCTCAGATGTGCAGCGTGA
Source organism: Adiantum capillus-veneris (assembly GCF_014529385.1). NCBI lineage: Eukaryota > Viridiplantae > Streptophyta > Polypodiopsida > Polypodiales > Pteridaceae > Adiantum > Adiantum capillus-veneris. The sequence goes on from NC_140943.1 coordinate 20,130,058, forward strand.
CGACGCGCCAGGTAACATCCAAATTCCATTCACGCATGCTCTCTATACATGGATTACAACTACTTTCCAGAGTTTCGACTAGCGCTCTGGAAAACGTGAATGTTCAGACGAACCTTCGCTTGTCCTCTCTCGAAGGGGTTGTACAAGGGCTCAGTTCTCGACTTTCTACTCTCGAAAATATGGCTCAGTCGACGAGTGCGCGCATTTCCGAGGGGGAAACCCATCTTCAGCAATTGCGGATGCAGATTGCTGCTTTTGGGCGTTCGCAGGGTGGTCCGATTGCCACAATTCCGTACAAAACTACAAATTTCTGAGGCGAAGAGAAGGAGTGTACGGAACTGGCTGTAAATAACTGGCTGCACCAGTGGACTACATACTTTGATCTCCATGGGGAGCATGATGAACAGAGGATTCAGATGATTCCTCTCTATCTGCACAGTAAGGCGCTTACCTGGTGGCGTGACATGACAGAGAAGCCTACGACGTGGGTTGACTTTTGTGTGAAATTCAAGAGGGATTTCGTCAAAATGGACCCTTTGAAAGCCTATGCCAAATTGCAGAGTCTTTCGATGAAAACTCTGTCTTTTGATAAGTATACGACAGCTTTCAAAGAGGCGCTCACCTTCTGCAAGGTGGATTCTATGCACGCTGTGCACATGTATCTGCTGGGATTGCATGAGGACTATCGTTGGGTCTTAATTAAGGATAAAGCCCCGATTGATGTCGAGGATGCAGTGGCAAAGGTCAGGACGTTCCATCTGATAAATGGAGCGAATTATGAGAAGAAAAGAACTGCAGACCATTAATCCGGTGAGGGTGCTTCGAGGAAGCGACCCCGATTCCAGCATAAGTCCAAATCACTGCCGAGATCTTCTCAGGAGAAGAAGAAAGCCATAAATGCTTCAGTTGTTGATGTAGTGAAGAAGGGGGCCTTCTTCGGATGTGGCCAGACGGGTCACCAAATCAAGGATTGCCCCAAGAAGAAGAAGACGCAGAAATGGCAAGGCCGTCCTTCGGTTCAAATTCACGAGATCTCAGGTAACTCTGATGTTGTTCAAGTTGAAATCTATCATTTAGCGCACAGTTCATGCACTAACTGTACTTTTAGCACCAAAGTGTTTGATAAGCACGATCTTCTCCGTTTCCCCGGGAAGATCAATGGTCATGACGTGACCGTACTCCTTGATAATGGAAGCTCACACAATTTTGTGGATGCAAAATTGGTGCAGAAACTGAGCGTGTAGACACAGGACAGTGACCATGAGTATCGCGTGAAGATGGCTCGTGGGGATACGGATGTATGGAATCGGATGGTTCCAGACTTGTCCCTTGAGCATATGGGTGGTGAGCTAGTTTCAACCTGGTTGCAACTCAGGCCTTAGCTTTTTGACGCTCTTTGACTGTAGTCTCGTCCACCTTGAGACCCTCCTACTCTGATCTAGTATAAGACAAACCACGACATATGTAAAATGACCAAGTTTTTAGAATATACAAAACACAAACAAGGTGCATTGACTATTGTAATACATAACTTGCATTGATGAATCTTAAGGAAAGAAGTGTGTATCTAATTGATATATATAGACGATGATCCAGATCAAATGTATACTAGTGGAAAAAACGTGTACTGAAGTAAAGTAAAGGAAGCATTGACAAATTCTATAACAAGTAAATACATGAAGCAGCAATAGGTTACAATAAACATTTAAATGCATTTATGACCTGCTACTCGCGTACGGGCGTTTTCTGATTGTGTAACATAGAGGGCGATGTTGTGTCAAGTTACAAAAAAGCAATCTGAATAGTTTAAACATTTCGTCTTATAGGGAGGCAAACAATGAAAATGCTAAATATATAGTGCACGTCATGTAGAAGTGCCATACAAAAGTATGGAGAGTCAGCACTGTGGTCTGTCTAGAAATTATAAGAACCAGAAGCCGTGCCTTGCCCCGTAGGTTGTATGTGTCGACCAAGCAAAAGCTTAGGCATGGGGAATTGGAGACAAATAACAAACCTTGCAGTTTTTTCCAGGTGAAGTTGTTCTTGTATACTCAAAATGTCCACTGTTGCAAATTTTATCAACGAGAAACCAAAAAGTTTGCACCCTGCTCCAATAGATGCCTTCAGTGCGTCTGTTGGCTATGTTCCCGCCTCCTGTGGGTCCAGTTTATGCCATGTTGATGATTAGGACAACCTATTTGAATGTAGACCTTTGTCTTGCAGTGCTCGCTGTAAACTCATATTTGTCATCTCCATGGCCGTTGATAAACTCGAGAACTTGGTATCGGGCAACGGTAATGACAACTTGGATTGCTTATTTAGTTTGGTGGGGACCTATCATGCCAATTTGAGTCCTAGGGCCTCATGTTGAATGTTGACTCGACAAAGCTGGAGGACTGCTTGCACTAGAGTGAGTACTTGGCACATGCCTCCCAGATGAGAACTTCATGGATGCAACAGAGGAAAACTGCTGCTGTTGCTACTGTTGAGTTGTGACAAAACCAATGAACAGGTAGCTTCCTCTATCATCCAATCCAGTCATTTCCCATAAGAACTCGCCTCACACTTCTTCATTCTTGTAACAATGGAATTGACCTTGCCTGCAAATGGAGCTGTTGAGGAAAGCATGCGGGAGCGTCTTTTCGACGATGATATTAAAAGAATGCATGAGGTCGTCATTAAAAGTAAAGCTCTTGGCTGTGCGATTTCGCTCGAGGCCAATGGCTTGCCAAGTGGCAGCGTGCATGCTCATGAAAGCAAAAGACCATATTAGGCTTACCAAGTAACCATTACATTTTAAACAAGGCCCATGTTTTAACGTTTGGGATAAGCAGGGAACCCCATATGCATGGTCCGCTTGTCTACACCATCATTAACGTGTAGGTGACTCGAGGAGTGAGCGACCGGCAGAAGTCGACTCGGCCTATGTGGTTGAGATTGTGGGGCGGTTGCAGTCGTGAGTGAGAGATTGACCCAGGAGAGGGTTGCTTGGATGCTTGGCGTGTAGCTCCGCCGCTAAGCTGTCGATCTCTTGCGATTTAGAAGTGCGCACTTGGATGTGGGAGTTAGGATTGAAGCTCGTGGGGTGAGGTGGAAGACCTCCCCTTGCAAGGCGGGCTCCATGGTCGTTCAAAGAGCACTCGGAACTTTTTCTTCAGCCACCGTTTAACGCAATTTTCCAGGTTGACTTTTGATCATTGCAACGGGAGGGAGTGCATGGCAAGTGGAAGAGAAACGTAGCGCACAAGCGGAGCGGCTGTGGTTTTGTGCCACAGTGGCCCGAGGGCAGTACTGTGGTGACACTACGGCCTAGAGGGCTGATGCAAATGGCCAGATGGCACCAATGGGATGTCCAGAAGCTCAAAGCCATTGCCTTTAACGTTTCCAACCGATGTCGGCTTTCAGCTAATCATCCGAGAGATCATAGAAACCAAAGGCCTCTCCATACATCTCCAGCCATCAACACCACCAACTCTGTTGTGATGGTCCACTGAGGGTCTCCATATCTCCACTTCGTATAGCATGGCAAAAGTGACTAGAGTGTCAAAGAGCGAGAGCTTTGCTCAAAGTTCCTGGAACTTGAACTGCGAACACATCCTTTCTGGTCTCCCTAATGCTGCATAAGCTTTGGTCAATCTCGTCTCTCCTGCTCTCCTCAAGGAAAATACTGGGCCACTAAAGACCACCCCGAGATAGGTATATGCATCTGTATACTCCACAGTCTCTCGACCATATGTAATGGTGCTGACTTCGTGACCCATTGTGCCGTGGTGTTAAACACGATTCCCTTGGTGTTAACAAGGTTCGGGTACAATCCACTATATTGGGCAAACACATGCAATGCGTTCAAATGACGTTGCATCCCCTTTAGAGAGTCTGAAATCAACACAATATCATTAGCGTTTAACAATAGCGGAATCCATATCCCTGCTAGCTGAGCACCTCTGTCTCCCTCTCGCTCTACGGAGTCTGTAAACTCATCCGATACATCCCAAAAAGTCGGAGATAGGGGATATCCTTGCTTCACACCCCAATAGTGGAATGAACCATGTAAGACATGCCCCGAGCAGTACGTACCCGCGCCACAACTGTCCTTTATAAAGCCAAGATCCCCCATACAAAGTCAGAGTAACAAAATAACCTAACAATAGTACAAAACAAAGATATATACTATGGGGTCCTAAGTTGGTCTATGTGAGTCAAGCAAAAAACTAAGCTGAATAATGGGCGGCTTGTTGGGATAGCTGAATCACAAGAGATCTAGCATCGGTCGTTGGCGAATCTCATCAATTTCCTCCATGGTAAGTAGTCTAACCGGGCGTCGTGTATGCCTGGCCAGCGTGCTCCGAATTTTCTGTCGTAGCCTTCGTCGATGCTGTGTAGTTCTTCGCAGTCGTCGCGGGCGCCTGGATTTTACCAGTTCAATTGCTCGGTCAATCAGTGTGCCTCTGGTGTGAGACGGGGGGGGAGCTCTGCTGATGGAGTGGCTCTTGCGGTTGTCCCGTGTCTGCTCTGAGGAAGTCTGTGATCTGTCTTTGAGACTGGCTAGCCTCGCCATTCATCCGGCTATCTCTATGTCTGCGCAGCTCAAGCAAGAACAAACCCAGGCATCTTTGATCTTCGTATCCCATGACTCTTGAGAGCGGTCCAAAACCCTCTCTGAACAAGCAATGGAAGCGGCCTCGTATCTCGTAGTAGACGGGGCAGCAGCATGTATAGTGTAGCTCTGTCTCAGGTTCCATGTTACATAAGGGGCATGTGCTGTCCTCTGTTGGTACCCCGCCGTATCTCCCAGTCTCAATCCGCAGCTGGTGAGAAGATGTGCGTAACTGGCCAATAGCACATCGTATCCCATGAGACAAGTGGGTATCCATGTATGTGGGTCTCGCCACAAAACCATCTTCCGTAAGCTGGAGAAGGTGGTCTCTATAGAAAGCCATCTTCGTGCCCAATTCTTGTGCTGGTTGTATCCATGTCCTCCTGGTGTCTAGCTGGGTCAGGTCTTGGCGAATGAGCTTGGTGATCTCTGACTGTGTAAGAATGAGAGGTGGTGCATCCAATGCATACTGGAATGGTGGCAGCCTGTCTATGCTGAACCCATGTGCCTGAAACCATGATGTCATCTCCCCATACCAGCATATTGTATCTCCTTGTATGGCTAGCTGTCGAGAGGATTCAAGTGCTATGCGAGCAGATCTGTCTCTAGGAAGTGCCCATGTGCGGTTTATGAAGGAGACTGATCTGGTGAGCGCCTCCACCACAAGTGGGGGGGCCGCTAGCTCTGCTCGGATAATGGCCCGTGGTACTGATGCCTTGGCTCTAATGAGCCGTGAGATCATAGAGACGAGAGGTTTCTCCATGTTCCCCCATCCTTCTGTGCGACCCGGCCTCCCGTGGTGATCCAGTGAAGGTCCCCATATCTCGGTTCCATAGAGCAGTGCTGAAGCCACCAACGTGTCAAAGAGCCAGAGCTTCGTCCGGGGCTCCTGAAACTGAACCTGCGAACACATCCTCTCCAATCTACCCAATGCTGCGTGGGTTCTAGTAAGTCTGGTCTTTGCTGCTCTTTTGAGTGAGAATGCAGGTCCGCTAAAAACCACTCCAAGGTAAGTGTAAGCGTCTGTGTACTCCACCGTCTCCTGGCCGTATGTGAATGTAGGTGCTGACCTCCTGATCCACTGTGGGGTGGTAGTAAACACCATAACCTTGGTTTTACCCAGGTTGACAGACAAACCACTTTCATGGGCAAACGTATGCAAAGCATCCAATTGACGTTGCATTCCTTCTGGGGATTCGGAGATCAACACTATGTCATCAACATATAACAAAAGTGGAATCCATGTCCCTGCCAACTGAGCACCTTTATCCCCATCGCTGTCAATGTAGTCAGAAACCTCATCCACATACATACCGAAAAGAGTAAGAGAGAGCGGGCAGCCCTGCTTCACCCCAATAGTGGAGTGAACCGGTGTAGAAAGTCCCTCCGGGGTGCGTACATGCCCTACTACTGATCTGTACAATGCCATGATCCCCCAAATGAGTTCTGTGGGTACTCCCATTTCCTGTAGTCTGCGCATCAGTCTAGCTCTAGGGACCGTGTCGAAAGCTTTGCGGAAGTCCACAAAGCTACAATAGATCCGTCTCCCATGAGATCTGCCTTCTTTGATGATGGCCCTGAGTGTTAGGATATGGTCAAGAGTAGAGAAGCCTCTCCTGAATCCTGCCCGCCCAGTTGCACGTATCCCTTCCCTCTCTGCCCATCTACTCAGCTATTGCTCTAGAATGGATGCATACAACCGTGCGAGTGTGTGCCCAATCATAATAGTGCGATAATTCCCGGTCTCCTGATTTGAAGATAGGTACGATCGTAGATAGGCTCCAAGAGTCTGGTAGGCCCTCACACATGGCCCGGTTAAACATAATTGCTAGAAGCTCTGCTAGTAGGTCTTTGGCATGCATGAAATGCTCAGCGACTAGGCCATCATGATCATATGCTCTCCCAGTCTTCATCCTGTCAATAGCTTTCTTCACCATCTCAGCGGTGAAAAAGACACATGCGTGTGGGCATGGATCGGGGGGGTTGGGGAGGGCCGGCTGTCTAGGTACTGTGTACAAAGATGATGCGTACTGCCCCCAGGTCTCTGTGGAGGAAATAGTAAGGGGGGGGGGACTGCTCATGAAAGAGCCACCACACCTCATGCGAGTCCTGACTCAAGAATAGTTGATATAGATCCTGCTCGAGTCGAGCCAAAAAAGCCCTCTTCTTCCGTCGCACCTGGCGTCGGAAGTCAATTTGTGACTGTCTGTGAGTGACGTCCCCCAACATCACCTCCCTTTGAAGTCTGGCTCTAGTCTGGCGGCACTCCTCATCGTACCAGCTGTTCTGAGGCATGCTCCCTGATCGGCGGCTCTGCTCAGGCTGGGTCTGTGGGTATGCTTCTGCTGTTGCCTCATGTAATGTCCGTGTCAGTATAGTAGTTAGCTCTTCCAGAGGTCGCCCCGGGTACTCAGTGCATAGGCGTCTGTAGATTCCGTCCATGTATACAGAATCCATCTCCCGTGTGAATGTGTAGCGAGTAGGGGCTGCTACTCGTGGCCTGTGTGCTACACTGAACTGGAAGGAGATGGTCATCAACACTAGAGCACGATCCACTGCCACCCCGATCGGTCTAGGCTCAACTGTGAGATCCTGGATACTAGAGATGAGATTCGGCTGTGCCATGACATAGTCCACTTTGCTGGCTCCATGTCTGTGTGGGAAGCATGTAAAACCTCCCGAAGGAGGAAATCTCTGTAGGCCGTTCAAGATGGCCAATCCATGTGCAGTGCCCATGTCTATCAGGTGTCGCCCATACTCAGTACATTCCACATCGTGTGATAGTCTGGAAAGGCCCGTCTCTGCAACATCTAGCTCTCTTAGCATCTCCTCTGAAGTATCATAAAACACTGCCTGGTGATGGGCAGTCCTAGCATTGAAGTCCCCTAGGATGATAACGTCACCGTCCCTAGAAAACTCCCATATGTCATCATCCAAAATAGAGAAAGGGGACTGTCCTCTGGGTGATGCATAAACTGATGTACTCGGGGGAAAGTAGCAAATAGCTAGATAGAGGTATCTGTGTGTCTCTGCTTTCAGTCTCACCCACATGTACCTGGCCTGCTCGTTCCTGCGGGCTATATGTATCAGTGGCTGCAGATCCTCTCTAAATAACATTGCCACTCCCCCCGAGCCCCGCCCTCTGTGCTCTGAGCGTGTCTCCTGTGTGTAGGCCGTCTCCCACCTGTATCCACTGATGTGAGGCATGGATTGCCCTGGTGCTTGGTGTGTCTCAGAGTAAAAGATGACGTCTCTTCCAGTAAAGCTATCCTCAACGGCATCCACGTCAAGACGCATAGATCCATTGCAGTTCTAGGCAGCTACTTTGAGTGTGGTCCTATAAGTCTTGCACCGTCATGTGGAGCGTCGTTTTAGTATTACCACTTTTCGGCCTCGGTAAAAAGCGATCTTGCCTTTGTCCCTTGCCGCTCTAATCTCCGGCATTACTTCCTGCATATGAGCGATCTACGAGAGGGTGAGATCATCCCCGAGAAAGATGCCAGTTGTAACAAACTTGGACATTCCAAGTGAAGAATCAACCGCGACAGCACCAAATAACCACTTCAAAACAATTCACAGATCACAATAGATTTGCACTGGCCCGGCGGAGTTCCGTGCCTAGAGATATTGGCCCCAAAGACTGGCGCCCCTTTCGGTATTTCTTTTTGTATTAATCAATCATCAAAGTACAAGAGAGCGGTTAGGGTTTCACTCTGAGACTCTACGTCCAGATGCTCTGAGAAGTGAGGCCCTCACCACTAATTTAAAGGTTACAAGGGATGCCCAAAAGCAGAGCCCCAAAAGCTTTTAAAATCAAAAGCATCAGTTCTCTCTCTCTCTTAGAGAGTCTTTTCTTTTTTTTTTAATAATAAAAAAAAGCAAAAGCAAAATTCGCGTCGCTCATCATTTTCCAAATTTTTTTTTAAAATAAATTTATTTAATAATCCGCCTCCGCGATTTCCGGAATTTAGGGTTTTTGGCAAAAATTAGGGTTTGCAGGAATTTTAGGGTTTTTGGCAGAAATTAGGGTTTCTGCTGTCCGCCACGTCATCACTTTGTGACATACCCCCCTCTTGAAAGCATTGTAATCGACCGCGATTACGCCTGCAAAACCGACAAAAGCTAGAAACTGTCTTAGCAGACACTGACTGTTAGTACCTACGTACTAGGAACACACATCTAGCACATGTACAAAATCGACAGTCACATCACACGACATCACAGGACATCACCAGACATCACAGGACATCACATGACATTCAACATTCATTCGGATGTTAGACCATGATTTATCGGCAATGTAGCTAGCAATCACATCTAGGTCCAATCGAGACCTCATCGATGTCCGATTGACTAACCCCTATTGCAACCATGTCTATTCGAGATCAATCAGACCAAAATGCTGCAGTCATTTCGGCTATCCGTTCCTGCACTCACAAGAAGTCAAGAACAAATCAGTATCATAATCAAGAATTCCATTTCATAAAGTCTATCCAGCAGAATACTGTCAGCTCTCAGTATCCCTGAAGCTCAAAGAGACATCAGTGACTTTAGTATCAAAATCGAGGTATCTGTTGACAAGGGAGCGGAGTAACTCCCCTCTTGTGCATCCCACTGCACCAGATCTTCGGCCAAGCTGAGTTCTGGGTTCCGTTTGGAGTAGACTATGCTAAACCAAAACATCGAGGTAAAGTTTCATAATCCGAGGAGTATCTGCTAGGTCCTCCTCCTCCATCCACTTCGCATCAAATGCAGGAAAGTTCTTGAACTTAACCAAGAACCGCCTTCGGACTTTACCTTTCTTCGTATCGTTATGTGCCAAAATCTGTTCAGGAACAAGGATCTCCTCGTTTTCTTCCACTTCGGGTTGCTCATCAGGCTCCCCATCATCAGGCACATCACCCTTAACAGGGTTCAAGAGACTCACATGCAATGCATTATGAATCCTCCAAGTATCTGGCAGTTCCAATCGGAAGGAGACATCATTTATCTTGTCAGTAATGTGGAAAGGTCCGTAGTATCACATACTAAGCTTTGGAAAAAGCCTCTCCTTTCCCTTTTTCTTTCTTAGGCGTGCCTTCTCAAAAGTAAGAGCACCCAATCATCCTCCTTCAGTTTCCAGTCGCGACGATGGCGATCCGCTGCCTTTTTCTGTCGTTCTTGAGACTTCTGTAAAGTCTCGCGAACCTTGGCAAAAGCCGTATCCAAATCTCGCGAATATTCATCCGCTTCAAATTTCTAATCTTTCGTGCTCAGGAAGGATGGAACCTTCGCAGCATTTTCAACAATCTCTCATGGCGTCTTCCCCGTCGAAGAGTGTATCGTGTTATTGTAGGCAAATTCCACCAAAGATAGGTTCTTTTCCCATTGAGTCTTCTGATCCGAGATACAAGACTTCAATAAATCTAAAATCACTGAATTGGCAATCTCAAATTGCCCGTCAGTCTGCAAGTGGAACGATGACGAGAACTGCAACCGCGTGCCAATGTTCTCCCAAATTGCCTTCCAAAACAAACTCATAAATCTGGGGTCTCTGTCGGAGACAATCGTCTCAGGCGTGCCATGTAATCGGAGAATCATCGTGATCATTCTGTATTCTCGGGAGATAAAAAAAAATGAAATCCATTTCAATATTTTCCCAGGGGCGGGTGGGTATGGGTAAAGGCTGTAACAATCCCCGTGCCTTATGTCTGTCAAACTTGACCTTCTGGCATACCAAGCAAGTGCGCACAAACTCTTCCACATCCTTCTTCAGTCTCCGCCAAAAGAAATCTCTCTCTACCCCTTTCATGGTGGTAGCAATGCCGCGGTGACCCGTAAAAGGTGGACAATTGCAATCAGTCATAACCTTTTCCCTCAACGGCTGTGTAACGCACAACATAGTCTTTTTCATCAAGTAGCCTTCCCGAAGGGAGTATCCCGCTACTGTCTCCCCATCCCGTATCCGTGTGAAAATATCTGCAAAATCTGTATCTATGGCATACTGATCGACCATATCCTCGAAGCTCCTATGATGTATCGCGGAAATAGCCAGAACCAACGGTTTTCGAGACAAAGCATCTGCAACCACATTCTTCTGTCCCTGCACATGGCCAATCTGGAAGTGGAACTGTGACAAGATGTTCACCCACCGCATCTGCTTTTCCGAAAGCTGCTTCTGTGACAAGAAGTAGCGCAAACTCCGATGGTCTGTAAAGACAGTAAAATCCGCTCCGAGTAGGTAATGCCGCCACTGAGTAAGAGCGTGGATAACCGCCAAAAGCTCTTTCCCATAGATCTGTGCTGTCATCTCCGGCCTAGAGAACAAACGGCTCTCGTAAGGTATGACATGGCCTTCTTGCATCAAGACCGTACCCACACTACGACCACAAGCATCACAAAATACTTCAAATGACTTCTGCAAGTCCGGCAAAGTCAAATCTGGTCCTGTAGTGAATTTCTCTTTCAATGTCTGAAAGGCAGTCACCTCTGTGGGTCCCCACGAAAAAGGTACTCCTTTCTGTGTCAAGGTATGCAAAGGGGAAGCAACCTCTGCAAACTTTCGTCTGAACCTCTTGTAGTACGAACACAGTCCCAAGAAGCTTCTAACTTCATGGACATTCCTCAAATCGGGCCAATCATGGATAGTCTCTATCTTGGCCGGGTTCATTTGCACTCCTGCTGTTGACACAATGAGTCCCAAAAAATGTATCTCTGGTAGGAAAAATTCACTTTTCGTAGCATTAATCACTAATGTGTGATCTCGTAATGCCTGAAAGACTTGAATCAGATGATCTCTGTGTTTTGCCTCATTCTTGGAGAAAACAATGATGTCGTCAAAGAAAGTGCCAACAAATAGCCTGTACTCTCAAAATATCCTATCCATCATCCGGTTAAATGTCGCAGGAGCATTGGTTAAGCCAAAAGGCATCACCCAAAACTCAAATAACCCAAAAGCCGTTCGAAAAGCTGTCTTGTAGACATCTTCTGGCGCTATCCTGATCTGATGATATCCACTCTTCAAGTCAATCCTGCTAAAGCACGAGGATCCCTTCAACTTTTCAAGTATATCATCGATCCTAGGAATCGGAAATCTGTTCTTGATGGTGATTTCGTTGAGAGTGCTATAATCGATGCACATTCTCCAAGATCCGTCTTTCTTCAAAACCAACAACACTGGAGAGCAATACGGTGAAGTACTAGGCTGGACAAGACCCTTTTCCAAGAGGTCTTTCTCTGAGTTCATAATCTTTTCATTCTGTACTCGGCTCACACGATAAGGTGGCCGATTCGGTGGCGTGCTTCGAGATATCAGATCAATGGTATGATCTTCAGGCCCTCTCAAATGCAATCGGCATGAGCGTGGAGAAAAAAAAATCTTGGCGTTCTTTTCTTCAGGTCAAAACATATTCAACTTTTATCCATCGTTCAGTTCTCCCAAAAGAATGAGTAAGGAAACTGAAGTTCATCAAGTACAATCTCTAAGCCCTTCATTTATCAAAGTCGCTTTCTCGGCCCGGTAGTCAACCACGGCGTAGTTCTTGTGGTACCAAGGGATCCCGAGTAGAACGTCACTCACGTGCCCTGAACACCCCTGTCATTGCAAACGAAGTTTGCCAATGCTCGGTGTAATGGCAACATCCCATCCGGGTGCCAGTCGAACTACCTCCGCCTGTGGCGTCAGTCTGTCGGGCGTAGTTCCAAATCGAGCTGCCAATTCCAAGTGAAAAGAAGTTGGCCTTGGCTCCTTCAAAAGAGCTTCCTGATCCTTTGCTTTGCCCCGAAAGCGGCAAAGTTTGTACTTTCATTCATTAGATTCGGTGCAGGTCCCACGCCATGTGATACCAGTTCTGCTTTTCTATCTGCCTTTTCTGCCACATTCCTCAGCTGCTCTCGAACTCTCAGACCTGTCGTCGTCTTTATCATTCTGTTCTTTCTGTGCCTTATCAGGGCACTTTGCGGAAATATGTCCATGTTCCCCGCATCCAAAGCACTTCCCCTCTCTGATGAAGCGAGCTCTCTCCTCAGGAGTAAGCTTGGGTCGTGCATCCTTTTTTTTTCTCTGGGTTGCTCTTTTTCATTCTACTTTCATTCCCAAAAGTCTATTCGGCTCGTTGTGTCATGGCCTCATATGTGGGGTAGGTCAGACTGCCAGAGTGAATGGCAAAGCCCCGTTTCGCACGACTCATCAACTCCTGAATAGAAGCTGATTTCTGTTCCAAGCAATGATCTCGGATCTTTGTAGGTAGACCCAAGGTAAACCGCTCAATCTGTTCTCTAAACGAGATCTTCTTGAATGAAGAGGTGGGTAGAAAAGAGCTCCAGAATCTTTCACAATAAGAATTCACTGTATCGCTCTTGGTCATCCGGAGATGGTTCCAAGCAGCTCGTATATCTCGCTCAAACTCTTGAGTCAACCAAGAAGAAATAAAAAGCCTCTTGAATTTCAGCCATGTAACTGGCACAGTCTTGCTTAATAGAAGCGTGGACCACCAAGTACGAGCATTCCCCTTAAAGTAAGAGGCAGCTCTCCGAATCTTGGAGTGCTCTGAATAGCGTCCTCCCGCGAAAGCGATGTCAAACTGCTGTATAAAAGACAAAGCCTTCGAAGCATCTGAGTATCCTGAAAAGTATCAAACTTGATCGAGTGGCCACCTTCCTTAAACTCTCGGACTTTCTTGCTTTTATCTTCGAGAAAGTCATACTGGTTGGCTTTGTAAAAATTCTTCTTGTTCGCATAAAACTTTCCGTCATCGGAATCTGAGCTGTCTGTAGACGAGTCCTTAGTAGAACTGTCAGTCTCTGGGCGAGATGTAGCCTTCTTTGCCTTTTTCTTGCCCGTTCCGAAGCTTTGTGTCTTGCTTCGCTTTTTGCTTTTTTCTGTCTTCTTCGCTCTAATCCGAGGAGCTAGAAGAACTGTCAGAAGAAGAAGAAGAAGAACTGGGTAGGTCTTCAAACTTGACGCGCTTCTTCAATTTCTTTGCCTTGTCAAATGTCGACCGACGACCTAAATATCCCAGGAAGTCAGTGCCTTTCTTCTGCTTTTTGCCATGCTTTTTGGCTTTCTTTTGCGTGTCAAAAAACCGAGCAATCCGTGCATCAACCACGTTCTCCAGTTCCTTCTCCGTATATTTCTTAGAGGCAGAAGGTTCCTTGAGAGCGGGTTTCGGGAGTGGTGTTGTGGTTCTCTGCCACTCCGTCTGTACCTCTTCCAAAGAGGTCTGGTTCATATATTTTGCCATTTTCGGGTCCTTGGCAAAATTGAGCATCATCTTTGTTGCATTGCCGATCAACTGGCGACACTCCATCTCTCGCCGCTCCGCCCAAGTAGGCCAAGGCGGGCCATACTCTCTGTCTGAATCTTCGTTGTGATCCCAGCCCGCATATCCAGATGCAGAGGGAGTCGACTGATCATTGCCTGAAGCCATAGGTGCCGCGGGAAAAAAATTCGGGGATCGGATTTCCCGTAGAAGAGAAATCGGCCGTGCTCTGATACCACTGTAACAAACTTGGACACTCCAAGTGAAGAATCAACCGCGACAGCACCAAATAACCACTTCAAAACAATTCACAGATCACAATAGATTTGCACTGGCCCGGCGGAGTTCCGTGCCTAGAGATATTGGCCCCAAAGACTGGCGCCCCTTTCGGTATTTCTTTTTGTATTAATCAATCATCAAAGTACAAGAGAGCGGTTAGGGTTTCACTCTCAGACTCTGCGTCCAGATGCTCTGAGAAGTGAGGCCCTCACCACTAATTTAAAGGTTACAAGGGATGCCCAAAAGCAGAGCCCCAAAAGCTTTTAAAATCAAAAGCATCAGTTCTCTCTCTCTCTTAGAGAGTCTTTTCTTTTTTTTTTAATAAAAGAAAAAAGCAAAAGCAAAATTCGCGTCGCTCATCATTTTATAAATTTTTTTTTTAATAAATTTATTTAATAATCCGCCTCCGCGATTTCCGGAATTTAGGGTTTTTGGCAAAAATTAGAGTTTGCAAGAATTTTAGGGTTTCTGGCAGAAATTAGGGTTTTTGCTGTCCGCCACGTCATCACTTTGTGACACCAGTCTCTTTAAGAGTTGGTCTTTTCTTCAAGAATGACTTCTTTGCTTCCATGGAGGGAAAACGGATGATGAGTGCTCTTTCTATTGAGGTTTCTCCACTGCTTCCATTTTTCTTTATGTTGCCCACTCTCCATGCCCTTGTGTGCGTCGGCTCATGAATCCCCATCAAGGCTGTGAGTTCTTTTACTTCTTCGTCCACATTGCCTTTGTCTTTAAGCCCGCAAATTCTCACATGTAAAGCGCGCACCCTTCTCCTTTGCTCCTTCTCTAGTGTCTGATTAATGATGTTGTTGGGTGTGGGCGTGGGCGTTATCTCCTTGCCTTTTCCTTTCTTGGCCACCTTGATCCATTTCTCGGCTTTGTCCGCCTTCTGTTGAGTTTTGGTAAGAACATCCACCCAAGAAGTCGTCATTTTTTTATGCTGCTCTTCTCCTTCTTTGATGGCCCGTACTTGCTCCTTGATCGTGTTGATTTCTTCGATTACTGAGGGTTGCAGTTCGCCCTCTTCCAGTGTGTTTCTTGATCGTGCTTCGGCGAGCTCTTTCTTGAGTGACGCGATGTCTTCCTCTTGGGTTGTCACTCGGTCTTCCAGCGTGCTTATCTTGCTCTCTTGGATCAGCACGCGTCCTTCGAGTATGTTTATTGTGCCCCAGAGGTTGCGGTTCATCTTGGTCATGATCTCCGTCATCTCCTCTTTGCATTTTTGAATGGCATCCTCTAGGGGGTCGGCTTTATCGTTCATCTTCCTCATGCTTGATCGCCGTCCGCAAGGGAGTTAGGTGTACGTGTGCAGCCACCCTAGCAACGGACGCGACGGTTGGGAGTCACTGGATGTACGTGTGCACCGACACTGGCGGTGATCGCGACGGTGTGGCCAGGTGCCCTCAATATGCTCAGTTGTGTGTGCGTGCGTGTGTCTCGAAAACAAAAGTGACGGAGGGGGGGGGGGGGGGGGGGTGGAGGGGGGAGGGGGAGGGGAGGTAAAGTATGTTAGAAATGAAATGAAATGTTATCTTAAAGTCTTCAAAAGGCCATAATGACCTATGAGGCCCAAAAGTTGCAAAGTTTTGGGGGCGGGGTTACAAAAGAAAAAAAAAAAAGAGGGCCTTTGATATGATTCCACGTAGTGCCTTCTCATAGATTCGTGAAACCACAAGCATAAACTCACTTGGCACTTGGAATTCTTCCACCCTTCTCCACAAATTATAACGTGGAATCATATCAAAGGCCCTCTTAAAATCCACAAAGAAACCGCACACTATAGTGCTCAGCTTTTGGTCACATCCGAACTTGCTTCCCTCACATTTTTAGCCATAATTTGGACCTACACACTTTCCTCTCCCAGCCACAATGTGGGCTCTCCATTGTGACTCTCATCACCACAACTTTGGAGCATCGAGAGTCACTCAT
Source organism: Adiantum capillus-veneris (assembly GCF_014529385.1). Taxonomy (NCBI): domain Eukaryota; kingdom Viridiplantae; phylum Streptophyta; class Polypodiopsida; order Polypodiales; family Pteridaceae; genus Adiantum; species Adiantum capillus-veneris. Next base: position 20,146,102 of record NC_140943.1, read on the forward strand.
CAGCCACACACATAGAACATCACATGTAACTTTGTTCTCATAGGTTAAATTTACCTCCGAGGACGATAATAAAATCTCTCTGACCCCCTCCCCCGCTCGGATCCGCCTACCATTATTATATCTCCCATTGTATCAGCCCACCCATTGTACCATTGTATCAGCTCTCATTCCCCCATCCCCTTTTTTTAGTTGTACTCAGACATTGTACTAGATTCACCACTTGTAACTTTTTTTTGTCTCATAGGTCACTTTGGCCTTCTGTAGACGTTAATATATCATTTCATTTTATCTCTCTCTCTCTCTCTCTGTCTCTCTCTCTCTCACATCCGAAATGTACAAGCAAAAAGTAGGCAGCTCGAAGAAGGCGAAATTCAGCCATCCATGATGGAAGAATTGAATACGATGAGAGAAGGAATACTGGTTATGAAGAAAGGTGAGGAGAAGAAGTCATGGGCCGCAATCATCTCCGCAACACAAAAGAAAGTAGAGGAGGCCGAAAAATGGATTGAGGTTGCCAAGAAAGGGAAAGGTAAGGAAGTTCCTTGTACACCCGTTCTTATTAACATGACCCTCGAAGAGGAACAAAGGAGGATGCGGGCTCTACATCTGAGGGTAACCGGTTTCAAAGACAAACAATTGAAAAGAGGTCACAATCCTCTCATCCATGATGGGGGTCGACATGCCTTCACACACAAAGGCATGGAGAGTGGGCAAGAAGAGTGATGGCCCCGGAGAATCTTCAAAAGGGAGAGCTCTCATACTACGCTTTCCCTTCTTGGAAGAGGAGGAGGAATTCTTGAGAAAGAGGTCTACTCTCAAGAAGGCATGTGTTTTCCTGGGTGATGATCTCAGTGTCTCACTGCTTGCGCATATAAGAGAGCTAATGCCAAAGATTACGGCGGCAAGGGAGAAGGAAAAGTTTGCCTTTTACAGAGATGGTTGGGTGGTGATTGTAGAGCGGCGCTCTACATGACGGTGTGAGACCTATGGGACAACCCTGAATATGGCTACTTGGAATTGTAATGGATCTATGAGGTTGGACGTTGGTGCCTTTGAGGACAATTTCATATATAGTGACTTTGTTTTCTTCTCAAAGACTCATGAGGCCCCTTGACAGCTTATGCCACATGTGGTGGGATACAGATGACAGATGGCCCACAGGACAGTTGCGAGATCTGAGCATGGGAGGAGAGGTAGGAGTGCTATTTAGGAAGGAGTTAAAGCCACTACTACATATTGTACGGAGAGATGATCATGCTAGATATATGTGGGTGAGGCTGAGACCTGACACATGCCGATTTCTATACATTGCCATATGTTACTTGCTCCCAGTACGTCAGTATATGCTCTATCCAGAGGACAATCACCTTTCTCTATACTAGATGATGATATATGGGAGTTTTCTAGGGATGGTGACGTCATCCTCCTATGAGACTTCAATGCTCGAACGGGCAACTCTCAGACAGTCTTCTACGACTCTTCAGATGAGATGCTTAGAGAGCTGGATGTGGGTGAGTTGGGGCTTGACAGATGCTCACATGGCAGAGAGCAGACGGAGTATGGGAGATACTTTACGGAGATGACGACTACACATGGGTTAGCCATACTTAATATGGCTTACAACGATTTCCTGGAGCAACAGGTTTCACATGCTTTTCACACAGACACGGGGCCAGTAATAGTGGACTATGTTACGGCACAGTCGAGCTTTATTCCTTATATTCAGGATTTCATAGTGGGAGCCAGACCAGTGGGTGTAGCAGTGGATCATGCACTTTTAACATTGTCTGTTTCATTTCAGTATCGTACAACCTAGACATCAGGAGGCAGGTCACATACCCGTTATACATTTACACCAGAGACTGACTCTGTTTATATAGAGGAGATCTATAGCGGTCTATGCAAAGCTGGTCTTGGCCTCTCAGTGGAGGAGTGCACCACTTTACTGACCGAGACACTGCATGGTGTAGCATCAGAGGCATACCCACACACTCAGCCGGGTTGGAGGCGATATTCTGGGAGCATGCCCCAGAATAGTTGGTATGATGAGGAGTGTAGAGAGATGAGAGCCCAGCTTCAGAGAGATCTTTTTTTAGGAGTTATCACTTACAGACAATTTCGGATCGCTTCCCGACGCCTTGTGCGACGGAAGAAACGAGCTTACTTGGCCAAGTTGGAGTGAGACTTGTATTAGTTGTTCTTGAGTAGAGACTTAGGAGAGGCATGGCGATTCTTTCATGAGCACTCCCCTCCCCCAGTGATTACTTCTCTTGATGTGTGGGGCCAGTATGCGACATCGTTATATACAGTTCCTGGACAGGAATGACCCCCTTCCAGATCCTACAGAGCCATGCCCACCTACATTTACACCAGAGACTTGACTCGGTTTATATAGAGGAGATCTATAGCGGTCTATGCAAAGCTGGTCTTAGTGGAGGAGTGCACCACTTTACTGACTGAGACACTGCATGGTGCAGCATCAGAGGCATACCCACACACTCAGCAAGGTCGGAGGCGATAATTCTGGGAGCATGCCCCAAAATAGTTGGTATGATGAGGAGTGCAGAGAGATGAGAGCCCAACTTGAGAGAGATCTTTTATTAGGATTCATCACTTACAGACAATTTCGGATTGCTTCCCGGCGCCTTGTGCGATGGAAGAAACGAGCTTACTTGGCCGAGATGGAGCGAGACTTGTATCAGCTGTTCTTGAGTAGAGACTCTGGAGAGGCATTGCGATTCTTTCATGAGCACTCCCCTCCCCTAGTGATTACTTCTCCTGATATGTGGGGCCATTATGCCTCATCGTTACATACGGTTCCTCGACAGGACCCTTCCAGATCCTATAGAGCCGTGCCCACCTACCAACATCTTCTTTACCACTGAGATGGTAAAGAGAGCCATTGACAAGATGAGGACCAGTAGGGCATATGATCATGATGGTCTAGTAGAAGAGTACTTTACACATGCTAGAGATATGTTGGTAGAGGTTCTTGCAGTGTTGTTCAATCGTGCCATGTGTGAGGGATTACCTGAGACTTGGAGGTTGTCTACTATTGTGCGTATCTTCAAAGCATGTGATCCTACAAAGCCTGGGAATTACTGCACTATTAGGGTTGGGCACACAATGGCACGGTTGTATGCATCCATTCTTGAGAAGCATTTGAGTAATTGGGCAGAGGGTGAGGGTGTACGAGCTAAGGGCCAGGCCGGTTTCTGGAGGGGTTTCTCCACTCTTGATCATGTGCTTTGATTATTCTGAGAATCAAGTAATGTTTTCTTTGAAAAGCAAATACAGCATAGACTATGATATTTGGTACTCTTGTCTACAGGTATTTGTTCAAATACATCCACATCCTTTGAGATGATTTACATCGAAATTTTGAGTTTGATTTGTGTTTTTGAATTTGCAGATTTGGTATGTCAGTCTGGACCTGGATCTTGGCCCGCTGAAGTATATGCAAAGGCAGCTGTCTATCCCATGGCAAACACAGCAGCTCAGGTTCTGTTTGGTATATGTTGGTTTATGTCGTCGAAAGTTCCGCAATGCATTTATTTCAAATGATTGAATTGTTGGTAGCAGTTTCAGCGCATAGAGATTTGTGATGTTTCTTTGTTCTGCAGGATATTTTTCCTCACATTCCAGGAGACACAGATTACCGAATCTTTTCTGAAGATTATGGGGATATTCCAGGACTAGATATTATACTACTACTGGAGGGTTATTTTTATCACACACCCTATGATGAACCAGAAAGAGTAATGTAAGCTCAACCTATTGTGTGACCTAGTCCCTTGTCCTGGTAGTGGTGCATTGATATTGAACATTCTCCTGCCTCTGATTCTGATACATGTGCCTGACAGTCCAGGGAGCATGCAGATCCGTGGGGAGAATCTTATGAGCTTGTTGAGAGCTTTCTCAAGCTCTTCCAAGTTGTTGAATGCCAGAGACCGGGCGGCCTTACAAGATAAGCAAACTTCAGAGAGGGAGAAGCGGCCCATTTTCTTTGATTTTTTGGGCTGGTTTATGGTGAGATCTGTGTTTTCTTCATTATGATCAAAATCTTGAAGTACATTCTCTTGATGGTTATGTGTTGTTTTCAGATTTCCTATTCTTTTAAAACAGCTGTGGTTTTGCACACAATCCCGCTTGGATTTCTGCTATTTGTGTCAAGCCTAGCGAGTTACAAATCTTCTGGGATCCATTATTTTTCGGAAAGGATTCTTTTTATAGTCAAAGGTAATACACTGATTTGGTTGTGAATGTAACAATACGTTTTTTCCCCCCAGAAACAGATCCTTTCATTAGTTAACAAACCTGCCCAGTGGGCTCCAAACTGCCTCTGTAACAGAGGGCTACATCAGCAAATGGGGAGACTCTTCCAATGAAAAACAAATATGTTCAAAGATCGCTAAATCAGGAGATAGGTGGGAGGAACAGCCACACTGGTGGTTGGTACTGCCATCGGGGCACGCCCTGAACCATGGTGAAGAAAGGTCCAGGCCGCCACAATCTCAGAAAAGCCTCCTGGCACTCCCGCATGTGGTCAGAGCTACCTTGGAAACGCTCAAACTGGCCCCTGAGTGTGTGGACTAGCTCTAGCCAGAAGTGAGGAACAGTCTCTGGTGGTGGGACAAGGCGAGCCTCGAAGATGCGAAAGCAACGGGCTGTCCAAATGAACCAAAGTATCAGGCAGCAGAGGGCTCCCAACACCTCTCTCTATCACTGCTTCCCTTCTGAGGGATGATCTCTGTGGCCGGCTGAAGTGTAGGCCTGCCATCCTGTATCACAATCATCCTCCTGACTGAAGCCATCTCGAACGGAAGTGCTGGGCCCATAAGGGTGGACCAGGCAGCAACACCCCAAGTGTACTGTCAGGCTGTAGAAAGTGCAGACATCAATCGCAAGATGCGAAGTCACACCTATTGTGCCATGGGACAATCCCACAGACAATGTCACTGGGTCTCAAGTGAATGGCCACAAGCTGCGCATGCTGCCGAGAGGTCACTGTGTACCAGCCAACTCTCAATTGCAGTAGCCTTGTGTGCCACTAACCACTGAAATAAGGTCACTCTCCTCGGCTGTCGGCTGTCCCACAACCACTCCCAAAGATCAGCAGGGTAAGGATCAATGACACAGGTCCTCCCACAGATGCCGATTACTCGGATCCTTTGAAAGCAGCACTCGGCTACCTCTGGTGCCTTGCTAGAGATGCTGTGGAGTCTGCCCTCTCCCTGTATCTAGAAGAAACTGCAAGACCCTGTGGTTGTACATGCTCTGGCTCAGATGAGGACCTACAGTCGCGTGAAGGCCCCCATCCAGTGGGGTGTTGCCGACTCCGGAGGGTGTGCCACTCTGCAGGGATAGCCTTTGTAATGTCCTGGCACATGCTCTGCGCTCCACTCATGCCACGTAGCTGAATGCCGTGCATCTCCTCGGGAAGAACCGAGAACTGCCGCCAGTCGCCAAAGTATGGGCGGGACCCGTTGCCATGGATCCCCAAGCGATGTGAGGCCTACTACCAACCAAGTGACCTCGTTGTGTACTGACCATGGGGTTCCAATCAAGTGGCTGCCTCAACCGCTCCTCAATGTATGTGGGTTGATGTTGCTCAAGGCCTTCCCTGCAGCTGCTCCCAGCTCCCAGGCTCGAAGCAAGCTCATCACAAACCGATCCTCCCACCTCCTGCTTAGGCATACTCTACGCAACTTTGTAAAGATCCAACGGGTGAAAGGCCTCCATGGGCCGCCTGTCTGAGGGACGTGGGCCCGAATCTTGTAAAGCAATAACTCCTTCCGGGGCACCGTCCTTGGGAGAAGACTTCTGACCACCAACTTCCCAAGGAGGGCTGTGCTCTGCCGTGCTGGGTCTATGATCCCCAACCCTCTCTGAGAGCAAGGTAAGTAATGACCTGCCAAGAAACCTTGGCCCGAGTTGTCTGTGTGTCGTATCTTGTCCACAAGTAGTTCGTGGTTAGCCGCTCCAGCTGACAAATGCAAGAACTTTAAAAGATCCAGAAAGATGTGATGCACCACATAGCAACAACACCTGGTTGACCACTACAACCCTGCCAGTAAGAAAAATCCGGGCTGAACTCCAATGAAGTAGCTTCCTCTTGATGGAGAGGAGAAGGGGGGCTATCTGTTGCTCTGGTGAGAGATGCAAACCAACCTGGCAGCCAAGGTATCGTACAGGAGTACTTGAAGGGATCCACTGAAAGCCCTTGCCAGCTGACCACAGGAGCATTGCCAGAAAGCCACTTTCCACAAAATTCTCTTCTTGGAGACGAGCTAATGTTGATGCCTACTAGAAGGTGAAGATGTTGTCAAGGATATTGCGCTCCCTGACAAAACCAGTCTGTGTCTCATGGAATATCTCTCCAGAAGCAGTTGAATTCTCAAACTCAGAGCCTTGGCTAGGATTTTGTAGGCTGAGTTGAGAATGGTGATGGGTCACCACTGTTGGATTTCATCCAAGGAGCCACCCTCCTTGGGGATAAGATAGATTAATCCCTCACTCATGCTGTGAGTCATCTCGCTAGTGTGCAAAATGTGCTGGTTGTCACGAAACGGGAGCGTACACGAGCATTTAGAAATCTGAAAAATAAAATACTTTGCAAAAGTGAGAGAAGGGAGAAGATCGACACAGTATTGGGGACCAGAAGATGGGCTGGTCCCTCCCCCGTCAAGAGTATTCTTTATTCAGGGAGAATTCTTATACAAGCACGAGAACCCGAGGAAACCCCTCCGTTCTGTAATCTTAGACCCGAAGGTCGTGCTTTCCCGTAAAGGGCTTGGGCACAAGGCCGTTCCTTCCCGTAAGGGACTTAGGCGCGAAGCCGTACTTTCTCGTAATGGACTTAGGCGTGAAGCCGTACTTCTCGTGAGGGGCTTTCCCGTAAGATGGGAGATTCCTGCAAAACAAACCACGCAAAGCAATAATTCTCAATGCGTACCAACACCTTATACCTGTCGCTCCTTGCTCGGAAAAGCGACCTCCGTACTCAATCGTCACACGAACACTTCCGTCGCCAACACTTGCTCCAGAATCCCAGCGCTAGCTCCTTCTGTTGCTTCGGGCGCGTGCATAAAACTGGAATGCTGGCTGCTACTTTATAGGGCCTGGCACCCGGCAGGAATAGAGCCGAAAAGCAAGATTCTGGCGCCCCTAGAGAGAGGAGAGAGAGAGATCGTTGAATCTGCGTTTTCTAGAGAGAGGAGAGAGAGAGATCGCTGATTTTCAGCCTGCGTAGCTTATTAGCGCTGGATTTTTTTAGAGAGCCTTGCTTTATTTTATTAATAAAAGGGTTGGTCACCTAAAAGTGACCGGCCACTTTATAAAATAAAGTGTGAACCTGTTGAAACTTTAAAAACTCACTCAGTTAGTGAAAACAATGCTACACGAACACATTTCAGGCGTCCCTGGGTGCAGAACACGGCGCAGATGCAATGCAAACACAGACTCCTCGCGGGAAAGCATCTGCCCTCCCGCGAATGTTTCTGCTTTTCGTAAAAAGCTTCATTGAACCCATCTTTATTCTTGTGCTTGCGTTCTTACGCGTATTTTCTTACTCAGTTCGGATTTCCTCCTTAGCCTACGGAATGCCCCCTTTCTGATGCATCCGTCACCCATCCTGTGACGTATCAGAGGCACTCGTAACCCGGCCTTTTCCACCGAACTTACGGAAACTCCTTTGCGATGTTTACCGTCACCCATCAAATGACACATCAGAGTTGTCCGTTCTTGATGGCAGTTCTTGTAGCTACAATCTTTTAACAGTTCTTAGTGCACACAATAAATATCCTAAAAAAGAGATTAATCATTAAAAATAAGAAAATAGTCCAATTAGCAACATCCCTCTTGCTTCTAAACAGTTGAGCTCAACTGTAGTGCTTGGACATATACCTCCAGTATCTCGGGATAAGCTGCTAATTCCTCCTGCGTCATTTACTGAGCATCAAAATTCGAATAGTTCTTAAACTTGACCAAATACTTCCATGTTATTTTTCCGGACTTGAGAGGCCGCTCCTGATGACTTACTATCTGCTCTGGTTGGAGTATTTCTTCTGTTTCCTCAACCTCAGGATGTTCCTCAGGACTAGGCTGGCTCGGAGGCGGTCCCACATACGGCCGGAGTAAACTGACATGGAAAGCATTATGGATCCTCCAATTAGACGGTAGCTCTAATCGGAAGGTGACATCATTCACTCCCTCAGTGATCTTAAACGGCCCATAATAACGGGTAGAAAGTTTTACCACCTTCCCCTTATGAGACGCTTGTTTCTTAAGTCTTGCCTTCTCAAACTTGAGTAAGACTAACTGTCCGACTGTTAAGTCTAGATTCCTCCTGTGCTTGTCTGCAGCTTTTTTATGCTTTTCCTGAGAGCGTAGAATAGCTCTCCTAACTTGCCCGTAGGCTGTGTCCAAATCCCGGACAAATTCATCTACTGCAAAGATCTTATCCTTAGTTAAAAGGATCGGTGGAAGCAAAGGCTTACCATAGAGAATCTCAAAAGGTGCTTTCCCCGTCGATGAGTGTATGGTATTGTTATACGCATACTCGACAAGAGGCAAATATTTCTCCCAGTTAGATTGCCGGTCTGACACATAAGCTTTTAACATATCCAATAGTGTGGAATTGGCTATCTCACTTTGCCCGTCCGTTTGAGGATGGTAGGTAGATGAAAAATTCAGCTTCGTACCAAGATTATCCATCAAGGCACGCCAAAAATTTCCTGTCATGCGAGGATCTCGATCACTCACAATAGACTTAGGCATTCCATGATGCTTAAAGATCTGTGCCAGAAAGACCCTAGCCATATGATCTGCTTTGATCGTTCTCTTGACCGGTATAAAGTGTGCTTGCTTGCTAAACCTGTCCACAATGGTCCAGATCCTGTCATTTCCAGTCTGAGTTCTAGGGAGGTCCATGATGAAGTCCATGGCAATACTTTCCCAAGGTTCATTAGGCACAGGCAATGGTTGTAGCAACCTAGGCGTCTTATGCCGATCATACTTCACTTTTTGGCAAACCAAGCATTCCCTGACATAATTATCAATGTTTGCTTTAAGGCTAGGCCAAAAGAAATATCTTTCCATTGCTAAGGTCGTAGGGAGGATACCCCGATGACCTGCATAAGGCGAAGCGTGTGCTTCATCCATGATCTTCTTTCTTAATGGTTCCGCCACACATATGGCCTGATGGTGGTAGAGATAACCGTCCCGAATGGAATAGGGAAACTCATTCTCTCCACGATGTAGCTTTCCCCAAATGGTGGAGAAATCTGGATCATTCGGATACAAATCTGGTAGTGCTTCTAATTCTTCGTGATACACTGAAGTGATAGCGTTCACCCTTGGCCGCCTAGACAATGCGTCCACGACCACATTCTTACTCCCAGCCGTGTGAAGGATCTGGAAGTGAAACATAGACAAAAAGTTTGCCCATCTCATCTGCTTCTCAGATAGTTTCCTTTGCCTAAGAAAATATCGTAAACTCTGGTGATCAGTCTTGATCACAAAATCCGCTCCTAGAAGATAGTGCTTCCAGTTGGATAAGGCGTGAATCACAACCGTGAGTTCCTTTTCGTAGATTGATGCATGCAACTCTGCATCCTTAAGCCGTCTGCTCCGATGCAATCGCCTGAAGCATCGCAGTGAACCTCAAATGGTTTTCTTAAGTCAGGCACTATCAAAATAGGTCCATGGCTTAGCAAGTACTTGAGCCGATCAAAAGCTCTTTGTTGTCTCGATCCCCATCTAAAAGGAATCTTCTTCTTTGTGAAATCATGAAGTGGTCCTGCTACATGAGCAAATCCTTGGACAAACCTTCGATAATACGAACATAATCCCAGGAAGCTACGTACATCATGTACCGTAGTGGGAATAGGCCAATCCTCTACCCCTCGGATCTTGGCAGGATCCATACTCACTTGATTGTGAGAGACTACATGGCCGAGATAGTGTATATCTGAGAGGAAGAACTTGCTCTTCTTTGCATTCACATGCAACTCATGCTTTCGCAATTCTTGAAACTAAGTCCAAGTGCTTCCGATGTTCCTCTTCTGACTTAGAGAAGATGAGTATGTCGTCAAAGAATACTCCCGTAAAAGCTCGATACGGGCTGAAAATGTGGTCCATCATGTGATTGAACGTCGCAGGAGCATTGGTCAAGCCGAAAGGCATTACCAAAAATTCATATAGTCCAAAGGTTGTGCGGAAAGCAGTCTTATGGACATCCTCAGGGGCGATCCGTATCTGATGATACCCACTCTTTAAGTCTATGCGACTAAAGACACTTGCACCCTGTAACTTATCAAGTATATCATCAATCCGAGGGATCGGAAAGTGATTCTTGATTGTGATCTTGTTTAAAGACCTATAGTCTATGCACATTCGAAACGTGCCATCTTTCTTCTGCACCAGTAGAACTTGCGAGCAGTAGGGTGAAGCACTTGGCCGTACTAACCCTTTCTCTAGAAGTTCGTTGACTTGCTTCAGAATTTCCTCTTGCTGAGCAAGACTCACCCGATAAGGGGGTTGATTGGGAGGCGAGCTACCCGGTATGAGATCTATGCAGTGATCTTCCGGGCGTACCGGAGGGAGTTCATCAGGAAGTGTTTCCGTGAAACAATCTTTGTACTTTTCAATAAATTGAAGACGCCTAATTTCCAGACTAGAGAGAGAGTCCCTACTAGTTTTATCCTTCTCACGTGCAAAAATCAAGTAAGCAGAAACACACTTCTTCATTTCTTTCTTAATGGAGATATGGCTTACAATTGGGAACTGCCAATCTCCTTCATCAGCATGAATCTTTATTTTCTTACCCCCATGATCAGAAGTGAGGGTCTTTTCCACATAATCGGGAATAGGTGTCATGTGGAAGTGCCATGGCATACCCAAGATGATATCACATCCCTCGATGGGTGCCATCAAAAATGATTCGCGGTCCTTGTACTCCCCAATCCGAAGATTGAGATGTCCTTGCACAGGAGTTGCATTGGTTGTCAACCCCTCGAATTTAGATCCGGATGTAACCGGTGTGCCAAGCTGAGCCGGTGTGAGGCACAATCGTTCCGCAGTATCCAAGGAGATGAAGTTATCCGTGGATCGTGGATCATAAAGAATCAGTACTCGTTGGTTGTTCAAAGACCCCCAGCCCTTCAGAGGTTGACGCTTCCCTTTCTCCGTTTCTGTGTTTCCTTGAACATCTGGAATTGAGTTCGAGCTTGGTGGTGTGGGTTCCTTCCTTGCTTTCTCTTGCCTCGTAGAAGCTTGTTCTTGCCGTTGCTGCTTTAGCGGGCAATCCGGTTTCATATGTCCTTTCTCGCCACAGTAGAAGCATCTTCCTTCCTCTTTGAAAGTTTGAAGTTGAGTAGGAGAAAGATACTTAGTTCGCTTGCCATTGCCCTCTGGCTTCTTAGAATGATCATAGTCCCTAGATGGAGGACGTTTTCTTTCTTGCCCCCCTTGGTCATCGTAGACCCCTCTTTGTCTTGCACGGTAAGTGCTATGCTCCATTTTTCTAGGCGTCCCAGTTGAGTGCAAATCCTCAGCAATGATTGCTGACTCCATCATCCTCTGATGAGTATCATGCGGATACACTTTCATACTCTTTCGAAGCTGCGGTTGAAGACTCGCTTCGAACTTTCGTTTCTTTTCCTCGTCGGCAATCTTCATGAAGGGAGTGGCCTTCAGAAGAACCGACCAATACTTGTCCACATAGGTCGTTACTCTTTCATGTTTCTTCTGGGCAAGCCAGTCCCATTCCTTCTGTATGTCCTGCTCGAAGTCAGGTGGAAGAAAGTGTTCATAAAATTCAGATTTGAAGCTCTCCCAAGTTCTGGCCTAAGAACCTTCCAGAATCTTGGCTAACCACCAATTACTTGCCGTTTCCTTGAGGTGCATCCCCACATGGCGTAATTTGGATCTTTCTGTGAAGTGCCCAGTGGTAAAGGCGACTTCAAACTGTCGGATGAAGGATAGTGCTTTGGAGATGTCTCTCCGTCCGTTGTAGGTTTCGAACTTGATGTCCTTGTCGCCCGATTTGAAGACTCTCATGCGATGTTGGGACTTGCGACCATGCTTCTTGAATTGAGGCTTGTCTTTAGGTTGATGTAGGGTAGTCGTAGTAGCGGCTTCCTTCTTTTGACGAGATGATTGAGAAGTAGAAGTATAATCAGGAGAGTAGGATGGAGATGAGATAGAGATGTCCTTGCTCTCGTCTAGCAAAGAGAGTGCTTTTTCCTGGCCTTTCCTTGGAGTAGGCCGTTCATTCCGATCCGAAGATCCTTTGTGCACCTCGGCACGTTCTTCTTCTCTTTCCTCCTGTGGTCTCACGCCAACAGTGTGGTCTGGATGCCTGGCTGCATCGGTTCCATTTGTTTTCTTCATTCCGCCCAAGAGCTTTTGGACATCTGGCAATAGTAAGATTTGTTGCAAATCCGCAAGCTGAGCTTGCACTTGTTGAAGCTCCTCTTCAACGCTTCTCACTTGGCCCGACATGGTTGTTCCCGTTCCTCCCGGAATCATCCTTCTTTGCAGAGAAAGAGAGGAGTCCGAGCTTTGATACCACTGTCACAAAACGGGAGCGTACACGAGCACTTAGAAATCTGAAAAATAAATACTTTGCAAAAGTGAGAGAAGGGAGAAGATCGACACAGTATTGGGGACCATAAGATGGGCTGGTCCCCCCCCCGTCAAGAGTATTCTTTATTCAGGGAGAATTCTTATACAAGCACGAGAACCCGAGGAAACCCCTCCGTTCTGTAATCTTAGACCCGAAGGTCGTGCTTTCCCGTAAAGGGCTTGGGCACAAGGCTGTTCCTTCCCGTAAGGGACTTAGGCGCGAAGCCGTACTTTCCCGTAAGGGACTTAGGCGTGAAGCCGTACTTCCCGTGAGGGGCTTTCCCGTAAGATGGGAGATTCCTACAAAACAAACCACACAAAGCAATAATTCTCAATGCGTACCAACACCTTATACGTGTCGCTCCTTGCTCGGAAAAGCGACCTCCGTACTCAGTCGTCACACGAACACTTGCAATTTCCGTCGCCAACACTTCCTCCAAAATCCCAGCGCTAGCTCCTTCTGCGGCTTCGGGTGCGTGTGTAAAACTGGAACGCTTGCTGCTACTCTATAGGGCCTGGCACCCGGCGGGAATAGAGCCGAAAAGCAAGATCCTGGCGCCCCTAGAGAGAGGAGAGAGAGAGAGATCGCTGAATCTGCGTTTTCTAGAGAGAGGAGAGAGAGAGATCGCTGATTTTCAGCCTGCGTAGCTTATTAGCGTTGGATTTTTTCTTTATTTTATTAATAAAAGGGCTGGCCACTTAAAAGTGACCGGCCACTTTATAAAATAAAGCGTGAACCTGTTGAAACTTTAAAAACTCACTCAGTTAGTGAAAACAATGCTACACGAACACGTTCCAGGCGTCCCCGGGTGCAGAACACGACACAGATGCAATGCAGACACAAACTCCTCGCGGGAAAGCATCTGCCCTCCCGCGAATGTTCGTGCTTTTCGTAAAAAGCTTCATTGAACCCATATTTATTCTTGTGCTTGCGTTCTTACGCGTATTTTCTTACTCAGTTCGGATTTCCTCCTTAGCCTACGGAATGCCCCCTGTCTGATGCACCCGTCACCCATCCTGTGACGTATCAAAGGCACTCGTAACCCGGCCCTTTCCACCGAACTTACGGAAACTCCTTCGCCATGTTTACCGTCACCCATCAAATGACACATCAGAGTTGTCCGTTCTTGATGGCAGTTCCTGTAGCTACAATCTTTTAACAGTTCTTAGTGCACACAATAAAATATCCTAAAAAAGAGATTAATCATTAAAAATAAGAAAATAGTCCAATTAGCAACATTGGTAGGCGCTAAAAGGTCAAAACAAATCACATACCAGTACTACAAAAAGGAACTAGGAGTCAAACCATCCTCTCTTGGGTAGCTACCCCTTGGAAGTTCCCTGAGGGCTTCCTGTAGCTCCTCTAGCTGTAATGGCCGCTCGGGTCGCTGGCGCATCTCCTGAGTGACTAAACAGGGGGCACTTGTGCCCACACTTGCGTGCTGCATGCCTCTTGATGCTTTGACTGTGGCTGAGCTGAAAGCAACTCTGTGTAAAATTCAGTAGCAACTGCATGCATATCCTCAGGCTTAGTTGCAATGGACCCATCAAGCCTCCTCAACTGCCGAACACTAGTGTGTGCGTGGCAGGGATCCACAATCTAAAAAACGTCTCCAGTGATTTTGTCCCCAACTTGTGTCCTCTGGGATGCCAGTCAATGAAAGGCAAAATCATGACGTTGCTCCTCTATGGTGATCAGCTCCTGTCGAGCCTGTTGCAAGTGCCCCTCTATCCAGGGGCTACCCGGGTGACACTCCTGCATGCTGCGAACTTTCAGGTGCTTACACCGCTGTAAAGTGCTTAGACAATTGAAAGTTTTATAGCACTTGAATGTGCTTGACGTCACCTGAGAGACTCACAGCTCTTGAAAGTGATTAGAGTACTTCAAAGTGCTCGGACCACTACCAAGTGCATGAGGCCTGATAACACTTAGAGAATTTCCATACACTTTATACCAGTTTGAAGAACTTCAAAGTTCTTGAGAGTACTTGGTAGTGCTTCAAAAATGTCAACGTGCTCCAAAGTGTTTCAAAGTGCCTCAAAGTACTTCAAAGTGCTTCAAAAGTCTTCCAAGTGCTTGAGATTTCTAGCTAATGCTTCTCTTTGTGAACATTTCCAAGCACTTTACATCGCTTCGAAGTACTTGAAAGTGCTTCTCATCATGAGCATGTCCAGGCTCTCTAAACCACTTTGAAGTACCTGTAGGTACTTGAAAGTGTTTCAAAGTGCTTCAAAATTCTTCCAAGTGCTTGAGATTACTTGAAAAAATTTCTCTTTAAGAGCATCTCCAAGCAGTTCACACCACTTTGAAGTACTTCAAAGTGATTCGCTGAAAGGACGCAATGCCTGGTCAGAGTCGCCTCTCCTGCTCCCTGGTCGCAACCAATCGCGCTACAGACTCCTGAAGAAAGAAACGGCCAGCTCGCTCAGGCCATTGGCCGTAGGAGCTGGGTCCCCTTGCATGGCCAAGCTATCTATGCACAGTGTCACACACTGCTCTCTGAGCTGTGTATCTAACAAAATCCTATTTGCGATGCGAAGTATGACACTGCCACTCCTCTGACTGTCTGTCACTGTGAGAATCGCTGGCGCATGATCTGAAAAGGTGGTCCCTGGTAGTATGCCAATTGCGCCACCCATGTCACAAATGTGGTCACTAGCATAGAAGCAATCTATCCTATATAGATTCACGCTTCCCACTCTACAATCAGACCGTGAGAAGGAAAGTGTGTTAGAGGGCCGTGCAAAGCCTGCATGCTGCCATACATTTCTAATCCTCAAAGTCATACATAGGCGCTCCCAAGCAGCCAACTCTGTCCCATGGATAGTAGCATGATTGCCTCCAATCTCGTCTGAGGGGTCCTCCAACATGTCGAAGTCCCCCCCAATGGAGGATTGCTCAGCATGGGGCAGAGCCTCCACAAGAAAGCAACCACAACTCAGTTCGTGCACTCGCCTGGTTGGGCGCATAAATGTTCAAGAAGCCTACCCGGTTGTCCCGAAGCTACATGGTGACCACTGAGCCCTGCCTGGCATCACAATGCCTTTGCCCACAATGGCCTGTTGCCATGAATCTGCAATGGTCAACATACTCTCCCTGGATACTGCCAGACCCAAAGGCAACTGACCAAAAGGTCTCATAGCAGCGACACAAAATCTGTCCACAACACCGAATACGGCTCTCGCAAAGATGGTGCTCCTGTAGCATAAGAATATCAATGGGACCACCCATCAAGCATCGTTGCAACTGCTGTCTCAGACGGCCCCGTTGGTGAACAAACTGAGGTCCTCCAAGGCAATGTATGTTCCTTGAGACTATCCTCATGGGCTCAATGGGAGAAAATTGATGCTGCCGCTGTAGCCAGGCGTGCTATCTTCGAGGCTGGTTTGGATGGGGAGTAGTCCGTATTTGAAAGACCTCGAGATAAGCGAGTCTACAACTCGTTGGAGGCACTGTAACAGGGAACGGGGGGAACACAGCCCAAACGTTCCGAAACGGTGTTCCGGACAAGTCCCGTTCCCGAAACGGAGATGGGAACGGAATGCCGTTCCGGAACGGGGTGTAACCGGAACGGTGTTTCGGAATGGGCGAAACATGAGGCGGAACAGCGAAACGGGCAAAAGTAGGCATTTGGGTGAAAAAAAGTGGGCTTTGGGGGACACATTTGGGGTTGTTTTGGGAACATATTTGGTGCAGTTTGAGGGTAGGTTGGGGTTAGATTTGGGGGCAGTTTTGGGGTTGTTTAGGAGTTTATTTGGGACTAAGTTGAATGGAGGTAATTCAATCCTTACTTTAGGTTGACCGTTCCAGCCCCGTTCCCGTTCCGGCCCCCCCTCCTCCTCCTCGTTTCCGTCCCGTTCCGGACCCTCCCGTTCTCGTTCCCCGTTCCTGTTCCGGGTAACTATGGTTGGAGGTAGGTGTGCATCTGCAAAGAAGTGAGCCACAATGTGCCTCCATCCTGCGGCATCTGGCAAGGTCACTCTGAACTTGTCCAAAGGCCACAAAGTCTGTACCAGATTTGTGGCCTGATGGGAGAACTCCATGGCTTGAGTCGGAAGCCAACCAAGCACTGAATCCAAAGTCCAGTCCTGCTAGTCACGACTGCACAGTGGAAAAGAGTATCCCACTGTAGAATCCACAACATCTGTACCACGTGCCGCCAGGAATAGAACATGTACTCGAAAACAGGCCGCCTCTAGGTCGGCATGGGGGTCACCCAGGAAGCGGGTAAAATCATAGTTGAAGAGGTCCCAACGTCGACTGATGTCAAAGCTAGAGAGGTCCACTGGAACAACCGCAAAGGTTGAGGCCTCCACTAGAAGAGGAGGTCAGAGAAAGGGCTGTCTCTCTCAAGCCAACTGACTCGATGCGAAGGTGCTACCTAGGGAGCGGTGGGCAGCATGAGAGCACTCAAACTCAACAATAGGAGGAGGAGAGGGATGAGGACGCGGTGGAGGGGAGGGAGCAGGATAAGGAACTGAGGAGATTGCGGGGGGAGATGAAGTGGCAGATGGAGGGGAGTCGGAAGGAGGCTGGGGCGCTGGTGGGGGGGGGGGAGGCAGCAGTTTGGGGGGGGGGGACAAAGAGTGGGGCGGCTCCTCCTACGTTGGCGAGGAGGAGGGAGAGTCGATGTCGGTATCCTGCTGCAGAGGCCCGAAGCGGTTCTCCGTAGGGACTCACTCTTGGCGGGGAGGAGGATGGCGGCCAGCAGAGTGAGGAGCCTGGCTGTGCCGATTGCGATCGCGAACCTCGTGCCAACCCTTCTCAAGCTTGCGAGCTGTCTGCTGGATTTGGATCTGGATCTCGGACGGTCTCTAAGGCCCCTGTGGGAGGGACCTGTGAGCTCGAAGACGGGCCCACCCTAGTGGACGGCGGCAGTGGAGCAAGTCGGTCTCTTGTGTGTGGACAGGCCCATGCGAGATGGCCTTTTTTCCTGCAGATGAAACACTGGTTTGGGAGGCCCGAATACTCCACTCTTTGATTGAACCATCCTCTATCCACCCGAGGTAGAAGAACCTCCTTCAGGAGGGTGTGAGTGTCCCGAGGAAGAACCCGTACAGTGGGTAACCTAACGGCCTTGGCCGCAACTGAAGCTGAAGTGTGTGGGTTTTCAAGACCGCCCCGAACATAGAGGCAATCTTGGAAAGCAAAGGAAGATATTCTTTGCTTCAGTGCGGCTCCACAGCTCCTTCAGGATACCCTCACTACCATTTGGCTGGATATCATTCACACCCTGATTTGGCAGTGGGATTCTTCCTCAGGTGCATCTCGAGCAGCCGAGGCTCGCCGTTTTGCCTTCCTTCGGCGTTGGGCACGATCCCCACTCTTTTTCACACTTACAGGTGGACAGATTACGTGGCATTATGCCCCTCCTCGGTGGTTTCTCCTCCACTCGTCACACCGACCACCATGAGATTGTTTTAGTCGAGTTGTCACTATAGTGGCTCTCCTCCTTACATTCAGCTTGTACACCCCATGTGATAGGCTATTTTGGCATCCGCTGGGGATTATATTGTACTCAGTAATATACAGCCCTGACTTTTTGAGAGAGAGAGAGAGAGAGAGAGAGAGAGAGAGAGAGAGAGAGAGAGAGAGAGAGAGAGAGAGAGAGAGAGAGAGAGAGAGAGAGAGAGAAATGAAATGTTATATCAACGTCTTCAAAAGGCCATAATGACCTATGAGACCCGAAAGCTACAAAGTGGTGGATTTGATACCAAGTCAGAGTAACAAGATAACCTAGCAACAGTACAAAACAAAGATATATACTATGGGGTCCTAAGTTGCTCGATGTGAGCCAAGCAAAAAACTAAGCAAAAAATGGGCGGCTTGTTGGGATAGCTGAATCACAAGAGATCTAGCAGTGCTCGTTGGCGAATCTCATCAATAGAGAGAGAGAGGGAGAGGAGAAATGAAATGAAATGAAATGTTATATTAGCGTCTTCAAAAGGCCAAAGTGACCTATGAGACCAGAAAGTTACAATGTGGTGGATCTGATACAAAGTCAGAGTCAGAGTAACAAGATGACAAGAGAGAGAGAGAGAGAGAGAGAGAGAACACACACACACACACACACACACACACACACACACACCGTTTTAGGCAGACAACAGACGCGAGGAGATAGAGAGAGCGAGCGTAAACTCTCAAGTGTGTATGCAACGGTTTCTTCTTGGCACCCCAACATCCCGGCCTCGACTTACCAGGAGACAGAATGAGAGAGAGTGGCATCGGCTCTCTACTAGCCTGCAACCGGAGTGGCTCGGCTGCGATGTGGTCTCCTCGACGATCCCCTCGACATCAATTTTAGCTTCGACGGTTCTCCCTTTCCTGTTTTGGCCACACATCAACACATAGCGCCACCAATGGACCATTCCAGAGCAAATTTTCCATGAGCGAGCCCTGCACTTGGATGGTGTTTATGACCACAGGTGGCTCGTTGTTCTGTGCCTCTGATTTTCCGTGGACGTGCTTTCCTTCCGACGAGGTAGTGTGCCAGATTTCAGCATTTTGCATGCAGGTTGCATCCTTTCCAGCTAAGATTATGTGGCACATGTATGACTGTGTTGGTCACTCCAGAGAGTTTTTTAGCACGGTTTTGTGTGTTTTATGCTATGTATGCATATGCTGATACCGACTGAGCTAGTTATAGCTCACTTGGTGGCAGATTCACAGGTTTACAGGTATTTTGTATAGGTACACTTGTTCAAAGAGCCACTCGTTCAGGAGTGAGCTACATCGCTAGGCTTTTGGCAATCTTTGTATACCATATGTGATTTTGGTACCGAGACACTGAGCGTCTGTTCATGTTTATGATGCGCTTTTGGTGAGATTTTTGAGATTTTACTTGAAATTCATGGGGAACTCTGTCAGGGTTTTCCCAGTTTCTCGCCATGCTTTCTGCGTATTTGTAGTTTACTTTTTGATACTTCAGTGGTCGAGAATTGCTCCCACTAGTGATGGAGTTTTGACTCTCACTTGGACGGTTCGGACATAGATTGGTGTTCTTTGTACCACTCTCACAGAAGTGAGATTTGCATATGCACATAGTGGCTACAGGTTACAGGTTCTCACCGTACAGTTTTGGATAAATCTTTAATGGAGGGGGAAATGTTAGTGTTAAAAGCATGTCCTGTTTTAGTCATCTAGAACATACAACCATATATATTCTTTCGCAATCGTTTAGTGTAGATAAGCTTTGGTTTCTGTTTTATTCAAATATCTTCGCTGCTTTTGCTTGTGTCTTGATTAAAATCTTTTTTTAATGAACTTTTTGTCATAATAAATCGACCCATCATATTAGTAAAATAGAGTTGCGTGAGTTAGCTGCTGAAATTGGGGTATCTGATTGATAACTTAGAATTTTAGAAAGTTTCTTTGGAGGCTTACTCCATTTCAAATGTTGCAGGTGCATTGCTTCATGTCATTCAACTGGCTTTAGCACTGGTCTTTCCAGTTGTGCTAGCAATTTTGAGATTGTTACCAGCTTCAACAGCAATGACATGGTTTGCTCTGTTCTCCTAGTTGACAAGTAGCAGTACTTCACTTTTTATCGTCTGCTTGATAAAGTTGTGTAGAGTCAGAAAAAAATTCCTCTGGTTGAGTAACAGACCACCCAAATAACATCTTAAATTTATGAGAAAATACCAAATTACCCCTCTTTATTTGTGGAAACTCCCAAAATACGCCTCAAATTTCAAAAAATTCCAAAATACCCCCAATATTTTGTCATAAATTCCCAAATTTCCCTTCAAATTTTCAAGAATTGCCGAAATATCCCTGGTTGTGAGATTAAATTTCTTCAAAGATAAAAAAAATTGTAGCTTTTCATCAAAAGACTGATTGTCTATCAATACAAGATTGTAAACTAGAATTTGAGTTGGTTATGTAGGCTTTGGGGATGAATTGCTTCATTATTTTTAGACATAATTGCCTTTTTTAGCGAGGTAATTTGTGACAATTACATGCTAAGCACTCAAAACACCGATCTCAATTGTCAAAAAGAAATGAATGTTAGAAAATCTTGAGCAATCTAATCAAAATAGATACAAGGGTATTTTGGGAATTTTTAAAATTTGAGGGGTATTTTTGGAATTTCCACAAATTAGAGGGGTATTTTGGTAACTTTCCTTAAATTTTCTATTGGGAGGGACAATGATTGGCAATCTCAGAAAAAAATTCCTTTTTAATGGCTTATACACACAGCAATGTACTCTTGGAACCACACATTGGGGACAGCTTAAGGTTTAATTAAACTCTCTTTTCAGAAAAGCACCATTTGTAGAGCCTAGAGTGTCAGCTTCTAAACCTGCACACTGGTGACATTGTTTAGGGAAGAGAACCTGCCACAAAGTCTGATTGGGATCTTGGGGATTAGCCATTTAACTCTGCACAAACTGTGTCGGATGATTATGTAACGTAACTTCTCAAATATTAATTGACATTAGAAGGATAGACTTTCTTACCGAGGATTTGGAATGCTCTTGTCAAATAGGTTTTCTCAGCCATGGCTGGCTCTTCTTATGTTTGTACCAATATCTGTTGCTGGTATGCTCCTGCCGAGGTTTTCATTAGCAGAGAAGCTGATGAAAGGAAGCACGAATGCATCTGTTGATAAGGTTAGCATTAATATGGCTTTGTCTATTTGTTGCCTTTGTAGAATTGCACAATGTCATGTGTAGACTCTTAGGTTTTTGTTTTTCACAGATAAAGAGTGTGTGGGTTTTTCCTTTGAACTGCATAATATGTTTAGAAGACATCGAAAAAGCGCAAGAGATTACTTTGAGGCGTTAAGTCGATGTAACATATGACGATGTGTGCGGTTACTTGTTTTTACTGTTAAGCATGGCCACTGGGGCGGTGCACATTTGTTTTGTACGGTGTGTTCATAAGTTTCTTGGTTAGTGCATAGGGTCAGTTTCCAATGTCATTTTATTTAACATAACCTCTGGATTTTTTACAAAGCTTATTTCAAACTTATGAGAACACTGTCAGAATATACTAGTGATCTCAGACTTGTCAGCTGTTTGTGACTCCCTCTCAGAAAGCTTTGGACTGGGGAATCCATTGGGGAGCAATTGCTGTGTACTCTTTTGGAGCAGCTGTGAGTTCCTTTATTGTTATTATTTTGTGTGTTTCTTTCTTCTTATCTTGGGGTTAGTTTCAGTGCAATATTAGGACCATACTTTACAGGATAAATATGCTATTTTAGTGCATGGGTTCAATGTCATTTGCACTCATGCATTTATTTGCAGCTTTTTAGTTTGTATAATCTTTAGACAAAAGCTTCAATTGTTGTGTTTGTCATAGTCAAATGAATATCGAATCAAATGTTTGGTCCCACGATTTTTTTCAAGCGTCTTCCAGGTTTTTTAAATTAAACTTCTAGATTTGTACTATCATAAATCAAAATTATCTTTTGAACTCTGCATCTGAGGCCATGAGATGTTTAAGTGTTTTCCATGAATTTGTAAATGGAACCAAGCTGTAATCAGATGCTTGTCATGCCATCGTATTTGCACTTTCATGGTGAATATGATTGCCATAAATTTTCATAATGGCAACTAGTTTGAAGTTTCCATCAAGTGGGTGATTCCTGCATTGACAGAATTTTGTAAATTGAAAGACACCATTTTTGTGGTGTTTTGTACGGTTGGTGTTAAAAGGGGCTATTTAGAAAGCTCAGCTTTAACAGAAATTATCCAGCTTTTCTTCAGGCACAAATAAAAAAATACTTTTAAACATGTGCAGGTAAGTACCCATTTCGTTGTTGGTAATGGTTTTCTCTCGTTCTGGTGGGCCTGTTTTTTACTTGCTGCATACTACCTACTACATGCCCTTCAAAGAAGCTTTGGGCAACGATCAATAATGTACGTTCTATTTTGCCAACATATGGGATATTCCAGTTTTAGAAACTCTAATGCGAATATCGCTAATCCATTCCAATGCCAATATCACTAATTCATTTATAAGTGCTGTAACTGCTTCTCATCAAGCACTTGATTTGGAGTTGAATTACAGTCATGTACTCATGATTTTTCCTTTTGTAGGTCATATTCACTTTACATCTTAAGTTTGGCTTTCCCAATACTACTTTCCTTGTATGTTGGGGGTATAATCTGGCAAACACTGTTAGAGAAGATGGGTATGAATGGGTCTGTGCCGCAGCCCTTGGGTAAGCTCAAAGCATTGCTAAATGGAGAGTTTTCTGAATCAATCTCATGTGTTTGTTGCATAAGTAGTTTTTATGTAGCAAATGAACCATTTTGACATAAATTCTAAGCCATTGCATCTGAGCATTTTGTAAGGTCAAGAATCGCACAAGAAGGGGACCTTTTTAGATAGAAAAGACCTGAATGTCATAAAGGACAGGCCTATATAACAAACAAAGATGTGGACAAAAAATATGACTGGGAAGTGCCTTTGACCTGCTCCATGGCCTTGCTATAGAACCCAGCCATCTCTCTCAATACCCGCCGTCCCCTCTTTGCCTCCTTCCTCTCGCCCATGTTCCCCATGAAACGAGCTCCACAGAAAATCCACGCCAACCCAGCTTCCTTTTCCCCTCCCAAGAAGGAAAAAGGGTACTATTACTCACAGATTGAGACATTGCCAGAGCATTTAGTTGTCTGTAAGATTACAGGAGTCATTGTAGCCACAACAAGCTTCAAGAACTTTTAATAGGCATTTGCTAGCTAATGTGTCTTGGGCGAGCTTGTGTTATATGCTCCATGCTACTTCAGAGAAACTCAAAGCCTCACAACTGTGTGTACTTGATCCGATCCTTGGGAAGCTGAGTGTCTATATTGTCTGGAAATGCTATCTCTTAAGGGAGTGCATTTAAATTGTCAACCATGATGCATTACTTTGCCACCACACAGGTAGTGGTTTGCTTTGTCTATGGCATGCCAAATGTATCTTCCAAAGAAGGAAAGGTATGATCAATACTCTTTTCAGTAGCCTTCAAGGCTAACAAAGCTAGGAAAACTTGCACTAGCAAAGGGCTCAGACAAATCATTGCACCATGAGGACAAAGGGCACTTCACTGTCTGGATTCTCCAGAATAGTGTTGTTTCTATGGCTGCATGGAGGAACTTTCATATGGTAGCTACATGGATTAGCTGGAGCAGAGAGAAGAGATGGGGGGTCTACAGGCAGCCAGGCCCAAGGGCAATGTCTAGGTTATCTATATCCTTATCACGGACAACCAAATGGTAGACTGTTGCTAAAGTGGTTAAGCCTTTAAACGGTTCTTCAAGGGTGTCAAAGCAAGAAATGCTGTATTGCTCCATCTACAAGGTGGACACGTGAGCGAGGTGAAAAAGTAATACGTATGCGGAATCTTAGGTGTCGTACGTCTCTCTTACCAGCTCTCTCATGAAGAGCTCTCTGACTTAAGAGCACTACTAAAGACTTACCTTCCAACCATAGGGAGTCCCTTTTGATAGATTGGGC
This sequence comes from Adiantum capillus-veneris, assembly GCF_014529385.1. Taxonomy (NCBI): domain Eukaryota; kingdom Viridiplantae; phylum Streptophyta; class Polypodiopsida; order Polypodiales; family Pteridaceae; genus Adiantum; species Adiantum capillus-veneris. The sequence continues at coordinate 20,170,181 of NC_140943.1, forward strand.
TCTGGCTGTTCACACTTGACTAGAGACTCACTGAGCATGTGGTTTGTCGATCTACAAATCCGTGTGGCCATCCTAGGCCTCTTAATGTCCTGTGTGGCCAACTAGCCCTAACATGGATTCCACCCCGTAGCTATGCACGAGCAGTGTGCACTAAGCACCCTAATTGCACGTGCAAAGTTTACGTCCTTTTTAATATCCTTGGACCCCTAAGGAGAGAAAACTATAAGGTGAAAAGCTCTCTTCACCTTCAAATCACTGGCGAGGAGAGATCTTTAAATCACACTGGCCAGGTGAGAGCTTCAACGATTTAGAATGTTTCTCAGGACATTCACTATTATTGACTTGGCATCTTTGGCCATCTACCCATTAACTTGTTTCCAAGCCATTAATCTTCCTTTTCCCTTAAGTGTGTACACAATTTCTAGTTGAGAATTAACCATTCACCAATAGGTGGATAGGTTCTGTAAATCTCTCATCTCATGGTCTGTTATTGGGTAGAGTGACCTCTTTACTTTAAGCTTGACAATGAGCTCTTAATTGGTTGTCATTATTAAAGCATGAGTTTTTACACTCAAGTTTCTTAAAGGATGATAACTTATTGTTATCTCTTTACTTTGTTCTTGCCTTAAGGACTTTATATGTCCGCGTATAAAACTTCTTTGTCAGGTGTAACAACCTCTTGTACTTCACTTTCTACCTTTGTGCTGGAAGCTGAGCACAAAAACGTATACAAAGTGCTCACAGAGGAAACGATGCGTCCCATACCGTGGAGCACTTTGTTGACAAAGTCTTTGTTGGATCATAGATCCTTGATTGAGACTAGTATTCGAATCTTAAGGCATGCTTGGTAACATATCAATGTGAAGTTCTTTTTTGGTCAGTTTTACTTCTTATAGGGTCTTGCTTGCCCATGGTGACAATTTGGGATGCCTCCAATATCTGAGTGCTCACAAGCGAGGGACTATCCGATTTGTCTTCTGTATGTGAACCTACCATGGAACTAAAGTAGCCATGCACAAACCACTTGACCAAGTTCCATACTTGGAGTAGCCATGCATAGACTACCTCTGAGTTTGTTACCAAGGCTACTTTTAATTGTCTCAATCTAACATGTTGATCGAGGGTCTAAGTTTATAGACCTTGTCATGCTTCCATTGCCCAAGATAGTCAATTACCCATAACTTTACATATTTATACAGTAACAAACATATATTGCTGATGTACTCCTCACTAAGAATTTCAAATGCCCACTTCATTGATATCGAAGGATATCGAATGAAGGTATCTTTCCCCACCCTTAAAACTTGTGTCGGGTCATAGTCTTGCCAATTTTAAGAATCTGATCTTCATCTGTAAAGGACCATCTTTATAGTACTCAATTATGCGGATCCATGCTCCTAGCATCTTGCTATATGCACATGGTTCCACAATGGAACGTTACCGCATGCCTATTAATGGGTTTCCTAACTCTCTTTGGTCACAATTCAAAAGAGTTGTGCCCCTTTATTTCTCTACTAATTTTTGTTGGTCACAGATAACTGTGAGCTTATGCAATCCCTTCTTTAAGGCCTCCTTTTGAAAAAAGAACATTCCAAACCTAGGAGTGCCATTGAGCGATGACTGTGTATGAGTGCAAATGGGCCTTCTTTCTCTGAGAGATTTCTTTCTTGTTGTTCGTAACATAGATACATGCTCTTTTATATTTTTGTTTAGGTGAGAGTTAAATAAATAAAAGCTCTCTCCACCTGCTTTTTGGTGAGAGAATAATGCAAACTCTAATTCTCTCTCTTTGCATACTCTCTCTCTTGCAGAGCTTCTAGCAGTGATGTTCAATCGTGCCATGTGCGAGGGCCTACCTGATGCTTGGAGTTTGTCCACTATCATACCTATCTTCAAGTCAAGGATCCTATGGAGCCGGGGAACTACCACACTATTATGATTGGGCACACATTGGCACGGTTGTACGCATCCATCCTTGAGCAACATTTGAGTAGATGGGCAGAGAGAGGCTGTACCGGCAGCAGAACAGCGGGTTTCAAGAGAGGTTCTCTACTCTTGATCATATTCTGACACACAGAGCCATTATTGAGGAGGGGAGATCACGTGGAAGACGACTCTATTGTTGCTTTGGGGAGTTTGGCAAAGCCTTTGATACAGTGCCGAGAGCTAGATTGATGCGCAGACTACAGGAGATGGGGGTACTCAAAGAGTTGATTTGGGAAATCATGGCTCTATACAAGTCAGTAGTGGGGCATGTACGCACTCTAGAGGGGATTTCTGATTTGGTTCACTCCACTATTGGGGTGAAACAGGGTTGCCCGCGATCTCCTACACTATTTGGCATCTATGTGGATGAGGTTGCTAACTACATTGAGAGGGATGGTGATAGAGGAGCACAGTTGGTAGGGACATGGATCCCACTATTGTTATATGCTGATGATATTGTGTTGATTTTTGACTTCCCCGGAGGGGATGCAACGCCATTGAGATGCATTGTACACATTTGCACACGATAGTGGATTGTCTGGTGTTTTAACACCAAACCACAGTGGGCCAAGAGGTCACTATGGCGAAGAGACGGTGGAGTAGACAAATGGATATACCTATCTTGGGGTAGTCTTCAATGGACCGGTGTTTTCGATGAGGAGAGCAACAAAAACTAGATTGACGAGAGCTTATGCACCCTTGGGAGGACTAGAGAAGATGTGTTCGCAGGTTCAGTTTCAAGAACCTTTGCGGCTTTTTGACACTCTAGTGGCTTCAACTATGCTTTATGGGGTTCAGATTTGGGGACCCTCGGTGGACCACCATAGCAGATTTGGTAGCACTGATGGTTGGAGATGTGTGGAGAGGCCTCTAGTCTCTATGATCTCTCAGATGATTCGAGCTAAAGTCTCAGTGCCACATGAGATTATTGGAGCCGAGCTAGCTGCCCCCCTCCTCATAATAGAGGCCCTTACTAGATCAATATCCTTATGCATAATTTATGGGACCTTCTCAGAGACAGATATGCTCAGCTAGCCCTTGAGTCTCTCGACAGCTAGCGCTACACGGGGACACAACATGCGGGTATTGGCAGATGACATCATGGTTTCAGTCACATGGCTTCAACATGGATAGACTGCCACCGTTCCAGTATTCCTTGGATGCACCCTCCCTATCTCTCACACGGACAGAGACCACTAGACTCATGCGTCAAGGTTTGATTCAGCCATAGTTACCGGGGAACGCCCCCTAGCCCCCGTTCCGGCGTTCCGGGGGGCAGTTCCCTTCCCGAACGTTCCAGAACGTCCCGGAATGTCTGACGTTCCGGGTGGCCAATGCAAACCGGAACGGCCGTTCCGGAACGTTTCGAAACACCCCCGGACCGTTCCGGAATGCCCCTCAAACGGCTAACGGCTACAAACAAATTTGGCAAAAATTGAAAAAATTGAAGTAAATGTTTGGGCTTCTTTTGAAAGTGTGCAAGGCCTCAAGGACTCATAAAATGCACCCCCCTCCCCCTTTCTCTTCACAAGCTAATCCTCAAGGCTCAAGCTCTCTCCCTCTCACTCTCAAGATCTCTCCCTCTCAAGACTCACTCTCTCAAGGCTCAAGGCTTCAAGCCTTCAAGCTCTCTTCCTCTCCCTCCCACTCTCTCAAATCTCTCCCTCTCCATCTCTCTCTCTCTCTCTCTCTCTCTCTCTCTCTCATCATCTAGTCATAGCAAGGTTGAATGGTCTTCAAAACGAGTTTTTTGTGAGTATTAGAGTCAAAGCACTCTACTACTCCTTGTATTTAAACACAAGGAGCTAAAAATTGCACTATTTGGGTGTTTTTTATACCTCCCGTTCCGCGACGTTCCCGTTCCGGACCCCTAGCCGTTCCCCCGTTCCGCGGGGATCCCGTTGCCGTTCCCGTTCCGCGTTCCGGGTAACTATGGATTCAGCTAGATATCAAGAGCACATGGATACAACGAACACAAGAGTTGGGCACGAAGATGGCTTTCTATAGAGAGCATCTTCTCCAACTAACAAAAGACGGATATGTGATCAGACTGGCCTATATGGACACTCTCTTATCCTATGGGATACGATGTGCTATTAGTCAGATGCACACATCCTCGCATCAACTAGCAATTGAGACTGGCAGATTTAGGAGAATACCGACAGAGGCCACTATATGCCAGTTGTGTCATATAGAGCAAGAGACAGAGTTGCATCACATTTGTCATTGTCCGGTATACGATGAGATAGGAGGGCGCTTTGACTGTCTATTCAGAGAGGGCTTTGGTCCATTGGCTAGTCATGAGATACCAGGATCAGAGATGCCTCGGGTTGTTTTTGCTAGAGCTGCTCAGGCACAAGGAGAGTCTTTTGAGGAGATCAGGAAATGGGAGACATTCAGAGAGGGAGATTACTCACTTCTTTAGAGCAAGGACTCAATAGCCAGACGAGCATGCTTCACAGCAGACTTCAAAGCCCACTTATACCAGAGATATATTAGTTGACAGAGCCATTGAGCTCGGGAGCGCTAGATGTCCATGTCTATGAGGGCGACCACGACATCGACAGAGGCTCCATCAGAGGATCATGACTATTCTAGCACGACATGGGAGATGCCCAGTACGACTATTTACAGAGGCGGACATTGATGAAGCTTTTCAGCGACCAATGCAGTACTTTCTCGGACTACGCCCAATGCCGGGCATCCTCGGGCATTGATGATGATGATGTTTTTAGTCTTTCACTTTACTTCACTTCCATTTTATTTTTGTACCCAGACATTGGATTAGATCCACCAAGATTGTATCGGTTTGGTCTCATAGGTCATTTTTGCCTTTTGAAGACATTTAATATAACATTTCATTTCATTTCTCTCTTTGTAGAGCCATGAGAGAGTATCTCTTTCTTCTAAAGATTTCATGTCCTAAAAGGATAATCTCTTTGTAGGATAACTTAACTGAGAAGCAATACTTTTCTCTCTCTCTAATCCTTTCTCTATCTCTCTCTTTACATAGTAATTGCTTATCTCTTGCACTGGAAGTGAGCGTGCTTGTTGTTAATCAAATTTTCTCATAAACCAAGACTTCTAAGGCCCTTTCACAATACTAAACAATGTTTGAAAAAACCCAAGGTTTGGTTGAATCCCACCTCCCAAATTTCTCATATGTAGGTTTTCCAAGTTAATGCTGCGATTCACGAGCACGCTCTCCCTTTTTATGCCTTACCTTTCTCTCTCTTAAGAGTCTTGTCTTGCAAGAGTAGCTTCTCTATCGTCTCAAAGTGATCACGTGGCATGCCCAACTGAAAGGGAAATGGCCGAGTGGACAGGAGGAACTAAACCCAGAAGATGCCTACTAATTTAAAGAGCATTGGTCGCAGGGCCTAAAACCCTAAAAACCCAAAGCTTGAAGTCTGTAGCTGATTTTCGTAAAATGCACTGACATGCTGAAGTGGCAAGTTGTACAGGACGATGACGTGGCAGCATTGTACAGATTAACCGCGTTTTGCGTTGGTGTTGTCATGTGGCAGGCTGTAGAGATTTCCACAAATTATGTTGGCAACGTTTTGCAGTTTTCAGCTCTAGCTTCTGGGAGAAGATGCTTTTGGGTGAAGAGATTTTGGGGCTCTGCTTTTGGGCACCCTTGTATTGTGTATAAGAACCCCAGGGGCCTCACTCTGCAGCGCATCTAGACACAGAGTCTGAGAATAGAGGATCTTCAGGAGTTGTATTGTTGCGACTCATAATAATAATGAACTATCGGAAGGGGCGCTAGTCTTTGGGGCCAGTGCATCTGAGCACGAAAATCCGGTGTGCCATGTCAACTCTCTCTCTCTCTCTCTCTCTCTCTCTCTCTCTCTCTCTCTCTCTCTCTCTCTCTCTCTCTCTCTCAGTCATCACTTACAAACAATCTCGGATTGCTTCCCGACGCCTTGTGCGACGGAAGAAACAAGCTTACTTGGTTCAGATGGAGCAAGACTTGTATCACTTGTAGGGACTCAGGAGAGGCATGGCGATTCTTTCATGAGCACTCCCCTCCCCCAGTGATTACTTCTCCTGATGTGTGGGGCGAGTATGCGTCATCGTTATATACGGTTCCTGGACAGGACCCCCTTCGAGATCCTACGGAGCCATGCCCACCTACGAGCACCTTCTTTACCATTGAGATGGTAAAGAGAGCCATTGACAGGATGAGGACCAGCAGGGCATATGATCATGATGGTCTAGTAGCAGAGCACTTTACACATGCTAGAGATATGTTGGTAGAGGTTCTTGCAGTGTTGTTCAATCGTGCCATGTGTAAGGGGTTACCTGAGACTTGGAGGTTGTCTACTATTGTGCCTATCTTCAAAGTAGGTGATCCTGCAGAGCTTGGGAATTACCGCACTATTAGGGTTGGGCACACATTGGCATGGTTGTATGCATCCATTCTTGAGCAGTAGTTGAGTAATTGGGCAGAGGGTGAGGGTGTACAAGCAAAGGGCCAGGCCGGTTTCAGGAGGGGTTTCTCCACTCTTGATCATATTCTGACTCTCAGAGCCATCATTGAGGAGGGTAGAACACATGGGAGACGGATTTATTGTAGCTTTGTGGATTTCCACAAAGCATTTGACATGGTACCGAGAGCTCGATTGATGCGCCAAGATTGCAGGAGATGGGGGTGCCCATAGTGTTGATTTGGGGGATTAAGGCTCTATACAGATCATTGATGGGACATGTACGCAGTCCGGAGGGGATATCTGATTTAGTTCACTCCACCATTGGGGTGAAACAGGGTTGCACTCTATTTGGTATGTGTGTTGATGAGGTGTCTGATTACATTGACAGGGAGGGTGATAGAGGTGCCCAGCTGGCAAGGACGTGGATCCCATTGTTGTTATACGCTGATGATATTGTGTTGATCTCTGACTCACCAGAGGGTATGCAATGACAATTTGATGCATTACACAAATTTACAGAGGATAGTGGATTGTCTGTAAACCTTGGTAAAACCAAGGTTATGGTGTTTAACACCACACCACAGTGGACTGGGAGATCAGCACCGACTTTGACATATGGTCAAGAGATTATAGAGTATACAAATGCATACACTTACCGTGGGGTTGTCTTCACTGGGCCAAGGTTTTCTTTGGGGAGAGCAACAGAGACCAGATTGACTAGAGCTTTGTCAGCCTTGGGAGGCTTAGAGAGGATGTGTTTGCAGGTTCAGTTCCAGGAATCTCGGACAAAGTTATGGCTCTTTGATACCTTAGTAGCCTCATCTATGTTGTATGGGGTGCAGACATGGGGACCTCTGTAGGCCAGGATGGTTGGAGACGTATGGAGAGGCCCTTGGTATCTATGATCTCTTGACTGATGAAAGCCAAGGCCTCCCTACCCCACGCTATCATTCGAGGAGAGCTAGTTGCCCCTCCTATGGAGATTGAGGCTCTTACCAGATTAGTCTCCTTTGTGCACAGCTTGTGGGATACTACTAGAGACAGATATGCTAGATTGGCCCTTGAGTCTTCCAGACAGTTGGTTCTTCAAGGGGACACTTAATGCTGGTATGCACATATGACATCGTGGTTTCATACGCATGGTTTCTCCATGGACAGGCTGCCCCCTTTCGAGTACTCTCTTCAGTCACCCTTGATGTCTCTTACACTGGTGGAGATTACTAGACTCATTCGTCTGGACCTGATCCAGCTGGATACCAAGAGGACATGGATAGAGCCGCCACAGGAGTTGGGCACGAAGATGGGTTTCTATAGAGTGCATCTTCTCCACCTCATAGGAGATGGGTTTGTGATTCGACCCAGCTACATGGACACACATATGTCTCATGGTTTGCGGTGTGCCATTTGTCAGATACGCACATCCTCACATCAGTTGGAGATTGAGACTGGTAGATTTAGAGGGATACCAGCAGACAACTGGATATGCCGCTTATGCCAGTTACAGCCAGAGACAGAGCTACATTACATATGTCATTGCATAGTGTACTATAAGATACGGGGCCGTCTCCATTGCTTATTCATAGAGGGTTTCGGTCCTTTCTCTAGGGTCATGAGTTATGAGGATCAGAGATGTCTTGGGCTATATCTACTTGAGTTACACAGATATAGAGACACTTTACTGGGGAGAGATAGAGAGAGACAATTCAAGAGATAGATTACAGATTTCTTTTCACTAGATATGGGACAGCCAGAGGAGCAGTCATCATTGCAGAGCTCGGCCTTCACTCATCGACCACTACCAGCACTCTCATCGATCAAGCACTAGAGCTACGGAGATCCAGACGGCCATGATGGAGGAGAGGGGCTACATAGCATCGACGGAGACTACAACAGAGGATTGAACCATACTCTCTGGATATCCAGAGTGCAGATGAGGATGGATTCTAGTAGTAGTATCTAGTTCTTTTTTACCTAGACATGATATTAGATTCACCATTTTGTAATAGATTGGTCTCATAGGTCATTTTGGCCTTTTGAAGATGTTAATATAACATTTCATTTCTCTCTCTCTCTCTCTCTCTCTCTCTCTCTCTCTCTCTCTCTCTAATATGTGACGGATAAGATTCAGTCGAGATGGCGAGAGGCCATTGATTCTCCTCTCAGGTTGGGAAGAAAGCTGCAAGCACAGATGAGTGCAAAAAAGGTGAAACTGTACTCGCTGAAAGAGCTGGACATAGCTCTTGAAAAGAAGAAGAACCAGATAATGAAAGATATGAAGCACTTCCCGAAGAAGAGGAAATCAACGGATTTCCCCGATTATCTGGGCCGGAAGTGGACTTTTTAGGTGGAAAGCAGATCCAAGAAGCGTGCTGGTTTCGAGGATTACCCTGATTTTTCTTTCTCTTTAGAGAGTTCTGAGAGTTTGTCGTCCTCTAGTTCGAGTGAGGGTGAGAAAAGACGGAAGAATCGGAGAAAAAGCAAGAAAATCAGATTTTTGAAAAAGTCTAGAAGGCATGAGAGGCTATCTAGCATTTGGAAGAGGAGAGCTGTAGTGAACAAACGAGCAAGAAGACCAAGGAGTTCAAGGAAGGGGGACAGGCCGTTAGGTTTGACATGTTTTTAGACCACCAGGACACCCATCGAACCCTTGAGTTTATATAGCAGTTTGACATCGCCTTCTTAGAAGGTCGGTTCTTGATCGCTCCAAATTTTGAAGGGCAACATCTTACTTGAAACGAAATGCACAGATATGGTGATCTACTTTGTTGTTATGTAGAGAAGCACCTACGATGTTGGTAAAATTCAAGAGAACGTGAACTTGGATATCAAACATATATTGTCACAAGACGTGCACCACGTGCCAGTAGAAAAGAACAGACTGAACAGACTTTTAGCACTTCAATAACAACTGAACTGAAAGAGAGAGATGGCACGCGACACGGAGTGGCGGAATTCCACCCCAGAGAGTATTGGCCCCAAACCTTGGCGCCCCTTTCGGTATTTCTTTATATTGCATCAACTCAGTACAAGCCGGTACTCCAAACTCTGCACCTCCTCCAGGAAGCATGCCAGAGAATGAGCCCTAACCTCATATTTAGAAGCTCTAGGTCCCAGAAGCAGTTTACAGTGAAAAGCCTTCAAATCCAAAAGCATCTGGTCCATAAGCAAAGCGCAAAACGTGGAAATCCGTACAGTGCTACGTCATCATGTTAGCGGAAATTTCGGAGGGTCCGTACATCTGCCACGTCATCAGCTTTTGCGTGGGTCCTGCTGTATTTTAATTCCTTTATGTCACTGGGGCCCCATCGGACGGGGTTTCCATAGGTTGGTAGGACTTCTTCTTATGTTACTTGTTCTTCTTAGGGTTTAGGCCCCTCGGCCGGCATCTGTAAGTTGGCTCCATTCTTCATGGCTTTGACAGGCAGCAGTTTTTGACATATATAGAGAAGATGTCGTCACGGCTTTGCATTATCTGATGATGACTAAGAGGTTTTGGGATACTTTTTTCAGTGTCCTCACTTCGGAAGATTACTCGGAGGGACCGGATTGAGCGGTTTTGTTGTGGTTTACCAAAAGAAATTCAAGTTTCAACAGTAGTGTCTGGAACAAAAATCTGACTCTATTGAGAGACTTGTGGGACATGCTAAGCAAGGATTTGGAATGCATGCCGGCTCATTGACTTATCCTACGGACAAGATAGTATCCACCTCAACAAGGCAACAGTTTTCCAGTGAAGAGAATGAATCAGAAAAACCGGATAACCACTGATCACAAGATTCCTAACAAATAAGGGAATCACGTGGTAATGCATCTGAGGGTTCCGACGACATAAGGGAACCATATGCAACTTTATGAGAGGATTCTTGAGAAGAAAGGGGACCAGATGGTAGTGCATCTCAGGGTTCCAATGATTGAGACTGACGTGTTAGAGAACAAGGGAGGCGAGCGAGGCTATCCACAGGTCCTTGGGCACAAGGAAAGATAGTAAAGGGAAACCACTGGTGGATCAGAGAATTCCACAGATCCAGATTGAGGTGCCGAAGACAGGGATGCGAGTAGGCCTACCAACAGGTCACAGGGAAAAGAACAGAAAGATAAGCTAGGTCCACTGGATAATTTGGTCAAGGGTACTCTTTGGCCCTAGATGTAGAGTGGGTGGAGGAGTAGAACCTCGCAAATTCTCTTCAGAAAGATCTGTACCTTGAATCTTTTGGGCTATTAGTGGTATCTGTGTCAAAAGTTACGGATGAATTAGCAAGATAAATCTGGTGCGGTGCGGATTGCACAAGTGGGGAGCCACTCCACTCCTTTGTCACAGATTGCCTAGATTGAATAAAGTCACTAATTTTTCGTTGATATTTTAGGGTAGTGATAAGTTGACAGTATTTTGTGGGATGACTGTATGAACAAATGTGCAGTGAATCGAAAATTTTCTTAATTGAATTGAACACAGGTGCGTGTGTATTGTTAGAGGCATGTAGAGAAAGATGAAATGTCTGCAACCTTTTGTCTGATGAATGATTTGAACTTAGTGCATCTAGACATTTGTTAGAGATCAGCGAGATCTGGCTGTGATGGTTGAGTAAATGAGGTCTGAATGAGATTCTAGTGCATCAAGATGTCTATCTGGATGAGATGATTGGATATTGTTGTGAGTGCATCAAGAGTACCAGAAGGATGAGATGGTTGCACAGTGATCTAGGTTCATCAAGAATTCTGACAGAATGAGATGGCTAAATTGAATGATTCAATCAGTGTTCAATGTAAACTAAGTGTCTGATTTTGTGAATGGCATGCTATGTGGATGTACTGTCTTGTGGGGATGGTCATGGGCATGGTTTTCTTGAAATGTGAAATAAAAGGATATGAATCTGATAGTAACAAGATTTGTAAGATCAAGACATCCGTGAAAAGATCAGGGTGGTTTGAATGTGGTTGCTAAATGGTTATAATGATCAAGATTTGTATTTGAGACCCTTGACAGAAATGTGATTGATGAGTGACTCAGAGTGAGTGTCTACTGAAGACATTTTTTGTCCTTTGGCTGTTTTGCAATCGTAATCGAGGGTGATTACAATTCTCTCGGGGGGGGGGGGGGGGGATTTTAACAAAGTGATGACATGGCATGCCCAACTGGAAGAGAAATGTCCGAGTGGACAAGAGGAACTGAACCCAAAAAAAGCATACCAATTGAAAGAACTTATGAGCACAGATCGTGGGGCCTAAACCCAAAGCTTGAAGTCTGTAGGTGATTTTTGTAAAACGTGTTGACATGCCGACGTGGCAAGTTGTACGGACGATGACGTGGAAGGATTTTACGGATTTTTCGTGTTTTGCACAAGTGTTGCCATATGGCAACCTGTACGGATTTTCACAAATTACGTTGGTAGGACTATATGGATTTTCCGTGTTTTGCACTGGTATTGCCACGTGGCAGGCTGACGGATTTTCACAAATTACGTTGGCAATTTTTTACAGTTTTTAAGGCTAGCTTTTGGGATGGGTTATGGGTTAGATGCTCAGATCCTTGCATAAGATAGAGATTGAGAATGGCAGATTTAGGAGAGTACCAACAAAGGCCAGGATTTACGAACTGTGTCATATAGAGCCAAAGACAATTACATCACATATGTCATTGTCCTGTATACTATTGGTGGATACAAGGCCGCTTTAAGTGTTTATTCAAAGAGGGCTTTAAACCAGTAGCTAGAGTCATGAGATATCAGGGTCAGAGATGCTTTGGGTTGTTTTTGCTAGAGCTGCGTAGACATAGGGAGAGTCTCATTAGGAGATTAGATAGTGGGAGACATTCACAGAGGGAGATCGTTGACCTCTTAAGAGCAGAGACTCGGCAATCAGCTGAGGAAGTGTCACAACAGGCTTCAGAGTCCACCTTTACTTGAGGTATATTCACTGAGAGAGCCATTGAGCTTGGGAGAGATAGACATCCACATCTACGAGGGCCACCACGACATTGACAAAGGCTCCATCAAAGGATGAGGACTATTCTAGCTCGACATGGGAGACTTTTAGTAGGACTATTTACAGAGGCGGCAATTGACGATGCTCTTCAACGACCGATGCAGTACCTTATTGGACAACACCCGATGCCTAACATCCTTGGACACTGATGTTCACTTCAGCTTTTACTTAATTTCATTTTATTTTGTAACCAGACATTGTTTTAGGATTGTATCAGTTTGGGCTTATAGGTCATTTTGGCCTTTTGAAGATGTTCAAGATAACATTTCATTTCATCTCTCTCTCTCTCTCTCTCTCTCTCTCTCTCTCTCTCTCTCTCTCTCTCTCTCTCTCTCTCTCTCTCATCACATCAGTGGATACAGATGGGAGACAACTTACAGACAGGAGACACGCTCAGAGCACAGAGGATGAGGCTCGGGGGAAGTGGCAGTGTTATTTAGAGAGGATTTGCAGCCATTGATACATATAGCCCGCAGGGATGAGCATGCTAGGTACATGTGGGTGAGATTGAAAGCAAAGACAGGCAGATATCTCAACATTGCTATTTGCTACTTTCTCCCGAGTACCTCGGTCTATGCATCACCCTGAGGACAGTCCCCCTTTTCTATTTTGGATGATGACATATGGGAGTTCTCTAGAGATGGTGACATTATCATTGTAGGGGACTTCAATGCTAGGATTTCCCATCACCAGACAGTGTTTTATGATACTTCAGAGGAGATGCTGAGAGAGCTAGATGTTGTAGAGACGGGCTTGTCCAGACTATCACACGATGCGGAATATACTGTGTATGGGCGACACCTAATAGACATGGGCACCGCACATGGAATGGCCATCCTGAATGGCCTACAGAGGTTTCTTGCTTCGGGAGGCTTCACATGCTTCCCACACAGACATGGAGCCAGCACAATGGACTATGTCATGGCACAACCGAGCCTCATCTCTAGTATCCAGGATCTCCGGGTGGACCCAGACCTGCTGGTGTGGCAGTGGATCATGCTCTTGTATCGCTGACCATTTCTTTTCAATTTAGTGTAGCACACAGGCTACGGGCAGCAGCCCCTACTCGCTACACCTTCACGCGGGAGACGGACTCTGTATACATAGATGGGATCTACAGACGCCTGTGCGCAGAGGAACCAGGGCGACCTCTGGAGGAGCTTACTACTATACTGACATAGACACTACATGATACAGCAACAGAGGCATACCCACATACCCAGCGTGAGCAAAGACATCGTTTGGGGAGCATCCCCCAGAATAGTTGGTATGATGAGGAATGCCGGGACACTAGAGCTAGACTTCAGAGGGAGGTGCTTTTGGGGGACATCACTCATAGGCAGTCTCACAGATTGACTTCCGACGCCTAGTGCGGCGGAAGAAGAGGGCATTTTTGGCTCGCCTAGAGCAGGATCTATACGAGCTATTCTTGAGTCAGGACTCACGTGAGGCGTGGAGGCTCGTTCATGAGCACTCCCCCCCCCCCCCCCCCCCCCCTTCCCTTGCCATCACTTCTATAGAGGCTTGGGGCCAGTATGCATCATCTTTGTACACAGTTCTTGAGCAGCCCCCCCTTCCTGACCCCCCCGATCCATGCCCACACATGTGTTTTTTTCACTGCTGAGATGGTGAGGAAGGCCATTGACAGGATGAGGACTGGGAGAGCATATGATCATGATGGCTTAGTGGCTGAGCATTTCATGCATGCCAGAGATTTACTAGCAGAGCTTCTGACAGTTATGTTTAACCGTGCCATGTGTGAGGGCTTGCCCGATACTTGGAGCCTATCTACTATTGTACCTATTTTCAAGTCGGGAGACCCTATGGAGCCTGGGAACTATCGCATGTACGCACCCCAGAGGGTCTATCCACACCGGTTTAGTCAACTATTGGGGTGAAGCAGGGCTGCCTGCTCTCTCCTACTCTATTTGGTATGTATGTGATGAGGTTTCTGACTACATTGAGAGAGATGGTGATAGAGGTGCACAGCTGGCAGGGACATGGATTCCACTGTTGTTATATGCCGATGATATTGTTTTGATCTCTGACTCTCTGGAGGGTATGCAACGTCACCTGGATGCTTTGCATAGGTTTGCCCAAGAAAGTGGTTTGTCCGTCAACCTTGGTAAAACCAAGGTCATGGTATTTAATACCACCCCACAGTGGATCAGGAGATCAGCGCCCGCCTTCACGTACGGCCAGGAGAAGGTGGAGTATACAGATGCTTACACTTACCTTGGAGTGGTTTTTAGTGGGCCAGCATTTTCATTGAGGAGGGCAGCAGAGACTAGATTGACGAGAGCCCATGCAGCATTGGGTAAATTGGAATGAATGTGTTCACAGGTTCAGTTTCAGGAGCCTCGGACGAAGCTCTGGCTCTTTGACACTTTGGTGGCTTGTGTTTTGCTCTATGGAGCTGAGATCTGGGGACCTTCACTGGACCATCACGCAAGGACATGCCGCAGTGATGGATGGGGGGACATGGAGAAGCCTCTGGTCTCTATGATCTCGCGGCTCATTAGGGCCAAGGCTTCAGTACCACGTGGTATTATACGAGCAGAGCTAGCTGCCCCCCCAATGGTGGTTGAGGTGCTCACCAGATTTGTGTCCTTCATACTTCCCGGAGACAGATATGCACGCCTTGTACTTGAGTCCTTTCGACAGTTAGCAATGCAGGGAGATACAGCATGCTCGTATGGGGAGATGACGTCATGGTTTCAGGCGCATGGGTTCAGCATAGACCGATTGCCTCCTTTTTAGTACTCACTGGATGCGCCCTCTCTGACTCTTACATAGTCCGAGATCACTAGGCTCATTCGCCAGGACTTGACTCAGCTAGACACCAAGAGGACATGGATACAGCCAGTACAGGAGCTAGGCACGAAGATGGCTTTCTACAGAGAGCATCTCCTCCAGCTTATAGAGGATGGTTTTGTGACGAGGCCCAGATACATGGACACTCACCTGTCTCATGGGATACAATGTGCTTTTGGCCAGATACGCACATCTTGACACCAGCTGCGGATCGAGACTGGGAGATACAGCGGAGTACAAGCAGAGGCCAGGACATGCCCCCTGTGTGACATCGAGCGCGAGACAGAGTTGCACTACACATGCCACTGCCCCGTCTACTACGAGATACGAGGCCGCTTCCATTGCTTGTTCAGAGAGGGCTTTGGACCATTCTCTAGAGTCATGCGATACGAGGATCAGAGATACCTCGGTTTGTTTTTGCTCGAACTGCGCAGACACAAAGAGAACCTGATGAGAGGAGAGACTCGCCAGTCTCAGAGACTGATCACCGACTTCTTTAAAGCTGCCACTGGACAGTCGGAGGAGTTACTACGAAGGCAGAGCTCGTCGCTTTACACCAGAGGCATACTGATCGACCGAGCGACTGAGCTGGGGAGATCCAGACGCCCACGACTGCGGAGGACTACACATCATCGACAGAGGCTGCATCAGAGGATCCGGGTCACTTTAGCTCGACATGCACGACGCCCGGTCATACTACTGACCATGGAGGAGATTGATGAGATCCGCGAGTGACCGATGCTGGATCTCCTGTGATCTAGCTATCCTAGCTAGCTGTTTTAGCTGCTTAGTCCACACCCAGTAGTCTAGGATTCCATAGTATTTTATTTTGTCATTTTGTCATCTTGTTACTCTGACTTTGTATCAGATCCACCACATTGTAACTTTCTGGTCTCGTAGGTCACTTTGGCCTTCTGAAGACGTTAATATAACATTTCATTTCATTTCATTCTCTCTCTGAGGCAGAGGCAGATCACAGATTTCTTTGGATCGAGAGAAGCAGGAGTGGAAGGAGAAGCAAGATGCCAGCAGCCAGCACAAAGGAGTACCCACATTCATACCGAAGGCACCCTCATTGACAGGGCGATTGAGCTTAGGAAATCGAGATGACCACGACCGAGATGCAGAAGCACACTTCACCGGAGGAGACTACAACAAAGGATTAGAAGCATTCTAGCCAGACACCCAGAATTCTCCTAAGAAGTTTATTTAATACTTTGTATTTAGTTTTTCACATTTATTTTCACACTTTCACACTTTTCACACTAGTACTTTAGTACTAAGGTACCCAGACATTGTAACAAATTCACCACTTTTGTATGAGTTTGGTCTCATAGGTCATTCTGGCCTTTTGAAGACGTTAGTATAACATTTCATTTCATTTCATATCTCTCTCTCTCTCTCTCTCTCTCTCTCTCTCTCTCTCTCTGTGTGTGTGTGTGTGTGTGTGTGTGTGTGTGTGTGTGTGCACAGCGCCCGGTCAGACTACTAACCATGGAGGAAATTGATGAGATCCGCCAACGACCGATGCTAGATCTTTTGTGATTCAGCTAAAGCCGCCCATTCTTGCTTAGTTTTTCAGATTAGCTCACATCGACCCATCTAGAATCCCATAAGATATATCTTTGTTTTGTACTGTTGATTAGGTTATTTTGTTACTCTGACTTTGTATCAGATCCACCACCTTGTAACTTTCTGGTCTCATAGGTCACTATGGCCTTTTGAAGACGTTAATATAACATTTCATTTCATTTCATTTCAGACTTCAAAGGAGTACGCGTGACAATCCTGTACAACTGAACAGAAGGCAGGTAGGCAGCGCGCGCAGGTCGTGGAGCAGCGCACACTGGAGTAGGGTTACAGCAGGCAGCGCGCGCAGGTCGTGGAGCAGCGCACACTGGAGTAGGGTTACAGCAGGCAGCACGCGCAGGTCTGGGGAGTGAGCAGCACAACAGAAAGGGCAGCATAGCGAGTGAGTTGGAGGTCTATGCGCCACTAACGGTAGTTTGTGATGGAGCCGTAGATGGCCGTTTTTTTGCAGCCGTAGATGGCCGTTGGGATTTTTTGATTGTTGACCAGTGACCGTTTGGGACAGCTTTTGGGGCCGTTTTGGAGCGCAATTTCAAGCTTGTTTAGCAACTTTAGCCACATTGGATTCTACCATCTATGTGCTAGGGTTCTTGAGCTTTGGATGCTCCCCCTTCCACATGTGACATGAAGCCCATGATCCATCATCCATGTGACCTAAAGGCTAAATTCTAATGACATTGCAATTTGCCACGTCTCTCATGCTCTCCCTCCCTCATTAACTTTCAAGAGTCATCATCCATGCTCTCTATCTCTCATGCTCTAGCCTCTTTCTATTTAAGCAATGCCTCTATCTTGTTCTCCAACACTTCCAAACTTTGAATGCTCTTAAGCTCTCAATGCTCCCATGGTTTAGCTCTCAAGTGACAAGCTCTAGAGACTAGAGTCATGCCTCTGCATCTTCTCTCCCTTGGGTCTCTCCCTCTCAAGCTCTCATAATTCACGTCTCCATCCCCTCCCCCCCTCCCCCCCCCCCCCCCCCTTCTCTCTCTCTCTCTCTCTCTCTCTCTCTCTCTCTCTCTCTCTCTCTCTCTCTCTCTCTCTCTCTCTAAAATCTATTGATACTAGTAGCTACATAGTACATAGTACATAATGCAAGAGCCTAGGCCTTAGACTTAAGAATTATTTGTTTTCCTATTTTTGAACATATGGAACGTCGTCGTAGATCTTATTTTTTTTCCAGTTCGTTTGGTACCTCACATCGTCGTACGTGTACAAAATGTATGGGACCATACGAGACCACTATGGATGAAGAATTGATGACGCAAAAGCTCTCTCCTCTCACATGCAATTCACATGTGCTATGTTGCAACTGCTTCCAAAACTATCTGCTCTGTGGGCAGCTGTGTGTCTCTTGTAGCCACGCCGACAATCTCATTGACATTTAGTTTAAGAAACAAAGATACGTCCACGTCCACTTTAGATTGAGACCAAATGGCTCTCCCACATCTCTCCAAATATCTGGACACAAAATGGCCAGCTACATTGAGAGTGCTACCACGTCCTTAAGTGTGGTAGCTCCCACCTCCATGGAAACCTATAGCGATGGCTCCAGACCTGCAATTGACCTTTGCCAATATTAGCCTCCACGCACAAGAATCCATTTCAAAAGGAAAAAGAGAAAAAAGGAACTTGTATCTGTTTGCATGTGCGGGACGCGTCCTGAGGAGTGGGGACGGGGGACAAGGGCGGGGCTCAAATGGATTTTCAGTGTAAAAAAGAGGGTGGGACGGCAAGTGGGAATGGAAAGCCCAAAAATGGGCGTCCCCTGTGACTATGGCGCAAGTAGCATCCTATTTCAACACCAACCCCCCCACCCCAATTCAGGAGAGAGTGATCTCAGTTCCACGAGCAAGGTAGTTCTCTTAATGGAAAAATTGGTGGCATGCTTGGATCTTGCCTCCATCTATTTGTTGAGATACTCTAGTGAGTGGGGCCATGGTGTGTGGGATGAGTCTGTTCCCTTATTAGGTTCTTGGGAGAGATGTAGCCTATGGGATTTAGTTTTTACTGTCGAAGTTCTTCAAACACAAAATAGGAAAAGAGTCAAAATCTGCTGGATATCGGCTATGCCTGTAGAGTATATTTTACAATAACTAGAGTAGTACAAGTCTTCTTTTTTTTTTTTTCCGAGAAAAAGATCCTTCTATTAGTTAATGAAAGCTGCCCATAGGGCTACATCCACCTCTGCAAGAGAGGGCTACAACAAACATGATGGGGAGACTCTCCCAATGAAAAAACAGCATATATACAATGGGGCTAAATCAAGAGATGGGAGGAGGGAAAAGCCACACAGGTGGACAGTAGTGCCATCTGAGCACCCCCTGGACCATGGAGTAAAACGGCCCAGGGCGCCAGAGACGAAGGAAAGCCTCGCGGCGCTCCCGCATGCGGTCGGAGCTGCCCTGTAGTCCCTCAAGCTGTCCTCTGAGAGTATGGATCAGCTCTAGCCAAAAGTCACGAACAGTCTCTGCTGGTGGTACAAGGCTAGCCTCAAAGATGCGGAAACAACGGGCCCGCCAGATGAACCAGAGAGCTAGGCCGCTGATGAGCTCCCAACACTCCGCTCTCTCACTGCTCCACTCATGTGGAGTAAGGTCTGTAGCAGGCTGGAGTGTAGGTCGACCCCCCTGTATCACTATCATCCTGCTGGTGGAAGATAGCTCAAACTGAAGTGTCGGGCCCGTGAGGGTGGACCAAGCCGCCCCCCCCCAAGTGTACTGTCGAGCCGTGGAGAGGGCACGCATCAGCCGAAGAACTCGTAGCCACACCTGCTGGGCCGAGGGACAGTCCCAAAGACAGTGTCGCTGATTCTCCACCAACTGGTCACAGGCTGTACATGCGGCCGAGAGACCACTATGTACAAGCCAGCTCCCTACTGCTGTGGCTCTGTGTGCAACCAACCACTGGAACAAGGTGACGCGCCTCGGCTGTCTGGAGTCCCACAGCCTCTGCGAAAAAGCTGCCAAGAACTCAACTGTGAGACCCTCCTCCTGCCAATGACGTGCTGCAGCGGGGCGGGCCTCTCTCTGTGCTGCAAGTATATGACGTCCAAGCCGAACAATGTACTGAAAGAAAGGGACTCCTGGGCGGTCTGCAAAAGAGAATGGGTCCCTCCATAGCCACTCACCAGGATCCCACTGTACTCGTGCCAGTGGACAGCACTCCCAAGCCCATAGCCTCCAGTGTCCTGTCTCAAGAGCTGCTGGGTCAGGGTCTATGACGCAAGTCCTCCCACAGATGCCCACAACTCGGATCCTCTGGAAACAACACTCTGCTACCTGCGGGGCCTCTACTGCAACTCTCTGTAATCGTCCCCCACCCTGAAGCTCGAAGAACAGGGCTGGGACAGTCTCTGAGCAAGCCCTGACTGAAATGAGAACCTCCAGTCGTGTGAAGGCTCCCATCCACCGGGGTGCTACTGGCTCGAGAGGCGTGAGCCAATCAGCTGGAACTGACTCTGAGATGTCCTGACACATGCTCTGAACCCCTCTGATGCCCTGTAGCTGGACAACCTGCACCTCCTTTGACAAACCTGTGAACTCTAGCCAGTCACCTAGAGAGCGCGCTGGACCTGCTTCCATGGGACCCCAGGAAACATGAGGCGGACTACCAACCAAGTGGCCTCTCTGAGTGCTAACCATGGGGTTCCAGACGAGGGGCTGCCGTAGGCGCTCCTCCATGCACGTCGGCTGTCGCTGCTCTAGGCCACGCCGCAATAGCTCCCAAGAAGGAAGCAAACTCACAGCGAATCGGTCCTCCAGTCGCCTGCTCAAACCAACTCGGCGCAACTCTGTAAAGATCCATCTGGTCGAAGGTTGCCAAGGGCCTCCTGACTGAGGCACCCTGGCACGAAGCCTCTGCAACAAGAACTCCTTCCAGTGCTCCTCGCCTGGAAGAAGTCCTCTGACGACGAACTTCCCAAGAAGGGCTCTGCTCTGCTGTGCTGGATCAATGATCCCAAGCCCTCCCTGAGAACAAGGAAGTGTGATGACCGACCAAGCCACCTTGGCTCGGGCAATCTGAGTGTCGCGACCAGACCAAAGGAAGTTCCTGATCAGCCTCTCTACGTGGCTGATGCAAGAACTCGAGAAGATCCAGCAAGAAGTGATGTACCACATAGTCGCCAACAACACCTGGTTGGCAACTACTACTCTACCAGCCAGCGAAAGTCGTGCTGAGCTCCAATGTAACAGCTTTCTCCTGATGGACAGGAGAAGAGGAGCAATCTGCTGCTCGGGGGACAAATCCAAACCAACCTGACAACCCAAGTACCGAACTGCAGTCCCTGGAGGAATCCACCTGAAACCCTCTCCTAGCATCCAATCTGGCACAGGAGCACTACCAACTGAGAAAGCCACTGTCTTTCTCCAGTTGATCAGTGCGCCCGATGCACAGCAGAAGGTCTCCAAAGCCTGCCCACATCTGTGTAAATTGGACTCCTGGCCCTCTAAGTACAAGGCTGAGTCGTCGGCAAACTCAGCGTCCAGAAGCTCATCTCCCCGTATAAAGACCCGCTCTGGGATGCGAAGCATCGTGCTCCCACTCCTCTGCCTGTCTGCCACTGTGAGGATCACTGGTGCATGGTCCGAGAAGGATGTCCCTGCCAGGATGCCCACTGATCCCCCCAAGTCACTGAAGTGGTCACTAGTGTAGAAGCGATCTATGCGCGATAGATTCACTCCTCCCACTCTGCGGTCCGATCTAGAGAAGGCAAGACTCTCTGGATGCCTCACAAAGCCAGAATGCTGCCATGTATCCGAGACGCTCAACGTCATACAAAACCTCTCCCAAGCTGCTAACTCGACTCCATGCAAAGTAGCATGGCTGCCTCCGATTCTGTCAGAAGGGTCCTCCAACATGTTGAAGTCCCCTCCTACACACCACTGGTCAACCTGTGGCAAAGACTCAACAATCTGTGACCAAAACTCTGCACGAGCACTCGCCACATTGGGCGCATAAATGTTCAGGAAACCCACAAGGCTACCCTACACCTGCATAGTAATTCACTAAGCCCTGCCTGGTACAATAATCCCTCTGCCCACAATGGCCTGCTGTAATGAGTCCGCAATAGTCATACATACCCCACCCTGGATGCCTCCAGGTCCAAAAGCAGGTCAAAAGGTATCATAGCGTCCACGCAAAATTTGACCACATCGCCGAATGCGGCTCTCAGACAAATGGTGCTCATGAAGCATAAGGAGATCAATCTCTCCTCCCACAAGGCAACGCTGAAGCTCCTGACGCAATCGGCCCCGCTGTCGCTGAAACTGGGGCCCACCTAGTCCCTGCACGTTCCACGAGACGATCCTCATGGGGAGCGAGAGAGAACCGATGCTGCCGCAACAACAAGACGAGCTATCTTCGAAGCAGGCTTGGATGGGGAGTAATCCGCATCCGAGCGTCCTCTAGATAGGCGAGACTGCAGTGAGTGCCTGGTCCAAGCCCAAGTAGAGCGAGCCGTGCGTAAAGCAACCTCCTCTGTCCAGGAGTCCTCATGAATGAATACATAGATAGCAAGGCAAACACTGCGTATCAGCAAAAAAGTACACCACAATGTGTCTACATCCTGCTGAATCTGGGGGTGTCACCGCAAACTTGGCCAGTGGCCACAAAGTCTGCAGCAAATCTGTAACGCCAAGTTCTCCCATGTGGTGAGAGAACTCGAGAACCTGTGTATGCAACCATCCCACCACTGAGTCGAGGGACCACTCTGTCTCAGTCCTGCCATAGAGGGGGAAGGAGAAACCAACTGCTGAGTCCAAGGCCTCTGTCCCCCTAGCGGCGAGGAACAAAGCGTGGACTCTGAAGCAGGCTGCCTTGTGGTCTGCTGCGGAATCGCCAAGAAAACGAGTAAACCCGTAATCGAAGAAATCCCAGCGGCGTCGGAGGTCAAAGCTCGTCAAACCACGAGGGATAGCTGCAAGAGGAGAAGTCTGAATCTGCAGTGGGGGCCGCATGAAGGGCTGACCCTCTCTCGCTAGGCGACTCGTGGCGAAGGCGCTGCCAAGAGATCTCCTGGCCGCCGACAAGGGTCCAGTCTCCTGAGCCGACTGTGGTACTGAAGCAGGAGGAGGGGGAGAAGGGGCTGGGGGGGGCGGGGGAGAGGAGAAGCGGGGTGGGGCGGCAGAGACATGGGGGGGGGGGGGGGCGAGGTGGGGAGTGAGCGGTAGCAGAGGGCGGGGGAGGGCATGAGGATGAGGAGGGGAGATCGGAAGGCGGAGCGGCTGGCGAGGGTGAAGCGGAGGTGGTGGCTGGCGTAGGGGGCTCCTCCTGCTCAAGAGGACCAAAGCGGTTCCCCGTGGGAACCCATTGCTGCTGAGTAGGCACCTGGGGGCCACTCTGAGTGCCAGGCTGTCGTTGTGGCCCTTGGCGTCGACGGCCATGGGCCTGCTGCCACCCCTCCTCCGCTGGAGCCCCAGGCTCGGAGGGTGGCGCTGAATCTGTGCTCTGTGTCGCTGGCTGTGGCTGCTGCCCAGCCTTGGCAGGCTGGGGCTGAGGCTGAGGCTGGAGTGCGGGTCGTGGTCTCCTCCGTGGACAGGCCTTCGCTAGGTGGCCCATCTGTCTACAAATGAAGCACTGGTTCGGGAGACCCGAGTACTCCACACGCTGTCTAAACCAACCCCCACTCACCCGAGGCAGAAGGATGACCTTCGGGAGCGTGTGGGTATCTCTGACCAAAACTCGAACTGAATGGATGCCAGCCGCCTTGGCGGCTACTGATGCTGCCGTACGAGGTGTCTCCAGGACAGTTCCGATGGCGGAGCCAATCCTGGAGAGAAGTGGAAGGTACTCCCTCCGTAAACCCGGAAAGCAGACTGAGATGGGGATGTCCGCCTCCTCTACTAGCACATCCGAAGATGGGTCAAAACCATGTCGCCACTGTCGAAAGTGGGCGCGTGATGCTCGGATGGCCAATGGACTCATAGCTATGACCTTGGAGGCCATCTCGGAAGTCTCGAACTCAATCTGGTAGTACCCCCGTCTGAGAATCTGGACATCCAAGATCTTGCCCACCTCTGCGAGGAGGCGGGCTTGGAGAAGGTCTCGCAGCTCTCCTCTGTTGGGACGAGTGCCGAGAACCTTGCAGATGACAGAAGTCGCCTGCAAGCGTTCTACCTCTGTGGCAAGGCTCGCTTGCTCTGCCGGCGTAAGAGCAAGTCGAATGGTGGGCTCAGCGGGGTCGTGCGAGGGGGCTTCAATCGAAAGTCCCTCTGAGGTGAAGCTGGAGCCTCCATCTGTGTCTACTGCTGAGTCGAAGAAGCGGGCGGCGAAGAAGAAACCTGCAAACAAGTCAGCCAGGCACTTTTCCGAAGAGAAAGTGCTGCTGAGCCAGGTGCAGAGGGCCTTCGGGAGCGAAGAGGATTGGGGGGGGGGGGGGGGGATGAGGAGATAGCGAGGGCGAAGAGGGCAGCCGTGCAATGTGCGGGTGCACAAGCAGCAGCGAGGGGGGGGATGGAGCGGGGAAGGCAGAGCGAGAGGAGGGCAGCGGGCTGCGGCAGCTAAGGGGCAGCGCGCAGACAGGGGGGGGCAGCGGGCTGCGGCAGCTAATGGGGCAGCGCGCGCAGATAGGGGGGGGCAGCGGGTGGGTTGAGAGGCAGTGCGCAGGGGCTGAAGGGGGTGGGGGGGCAGCGAAAGGGCAGCGGGGGGAGGGAGGGGGGGGGAGGAGAGCGATGGCGCAACAGCAAAGGGGGGGGGGCGAGCAGCAGTAGCCGTAGTACAAGTCTTCTTAGGCACTCATCACTGAGTAAGGGCGCCCATGCACTGACCACTAATTTTTACTCCTCAGTAAGGTGGCATTCTTAGGGTGGAGCAGAGTCCTCCTTTAATAACAGAAGGCTAATTTCTTTTCGTGCTTAGATAGAGGCTTCTCTCGATAAATAGTTGGTGAGTCAGATGATTGATGAAAATCCACACTTCTTTATGTATGCAAAGCGTAGATCAAGTTTTCACCTGTGAAGTTTCATGAGGAGGAAGATTAAACTGGTCAACAAAAGAAAAGTTGTATGTATGACCTTGTCCTTTGGATACTGTGGATTTACAATTGGCATTTACACAATTAAGTCCTGAATAGAGAACGACCAGAGGCTAATCTAGAAGTTTAATGTGATTTCAGGTTTTTTTCTTCCTGATATCATCATAGCAGCTACAACTGGTTATGTTGTGCTCCTCTCAGTGGGTCCCTTAATACCAGCCATTGGGTCTTGGCTGGCCTCTACCCACATTGTTCGTTTCTTGATACTTGTAAGCGTTGTGGCTGCTGCTGTATCATCACTGTTCTTTCCATACAGCAATTCTGCACCTAAAAGAGTGTTGCTGCAGCATACTATAAATACTGATGGTATGGTTTGTTATCAGAAGTTAGGACTGTGTAGTCTTCATCTTTCTCAGTAGTAAGCACTGACTCTGTTGTATTGCTATGGACAGGGAATGAGATATCATATTCTTCCTATGATCTTGCAACTTTTGATGCAAATTCAGTGCCATTTGTTTTCAAACATGTACAAGCAGTTCCAGAATTTTTGAGCTTGGCAAACGATTTCAGCTCCAAAACTGTGATGAGATCACCAAGTGGCACTTGGATGGTACACCTGCAAGTCTTAACTTTTTGTTTCTGTTCTAATTAGGTGAGGCTTGGCAGTGCTTGCTTGTGTACTTAAGGAGAGCTATATTCCATCAATTGTCCGCATGCAGTTAGCATAAACAATTGTTAACTCTTTACGACACCAGCGACTAGATGCCAGCCTTGAGGTAGTTTTACTAAGTAGATAACATTTAGACAGATTGATCATTATCTTGCCACCACCAACTACCAAGCGCCCTTGAATAGTCGAATAGCCACAAGCATTACTAGTTTTTTTGGGAGGAACAAACACATTTAAAAAAAAAATTTGGGGTCAGATTTAAGCTGAATAGCTACGTAAGAAAAAAAGCACTTTGCTAAACAGTTCTCTCTTTCGGAGGTTTCTTTAACTTGTGAGAACAAACTTAAGCTGGCATTTTGCATTGCTATTGTACACAGAAAACTATCAGTGCTAGGTGAATACACCACCTAGAATGACAAGCTATACACACAGATGCTTTCTGGCAAACAAGCATAATCACCACACAGATGCTTTTTGGCAAACAAGCATAATCACCAATGATCAGGATAGATGTTTGAGAGAGTTTGAGGTCATTCATGTGATGCGTAGGGATGAGAAGGCACCTATTATGCGTAATAGAAGCACGTTAGGTGGGATGTGGGAGATTTGCATTGCTATCGTAGAGCTCAAGTGAGATATTGTGCGAGAGACGTAGCAAGGGTGTCAGACGCTCTTGGAATCTCAGCTTTTACTAGAACTACAAGGACGTGTGCTTGCCATAGTATGTCATGGCTGTAAAGGTTGTGGGCTTATACATGGCGCTCACAGAGATGGACATATCGCAGTGGATAATGTATTTGCCCCTTAACCAAAAACAGCATATATGCAAGATTATCTGCACGCCATGTGTATTCATCCTTCTTTACAGTCAGGGAAGAGAGAAAGCAGGATAGAAGGGGAAGGGAGGGTGTGTGTGTGTGTGTGTATGTGTGGCAGAACACAACATAGCCAACACACACAATGACCATGTAACTTAAAATGATGTTTCTGGAAGAAAAACAGATGGCTTTGACAGGTCAGCCCTTCAAGGACTTATCAGGGCTTGACCTGGATTTCATGGCGGCAATGCAGTTGCATTGGACATTCATCCTGCTATTGAGGCTTTCCCCCTTGCGAAGTGGAATGTCCAAGGGTCTATTACTCACAGAAGCATGGGTTTGTTTAGTGTAAAGACTTGAGAACTTATGCACACGGAGGTCGCTTGGAGGAGCGCCCTACACATAATCTTTTTGAGGACTTGCACGAAAGGAAAAAAGAGGTTATTTGGTCATCATTCATGAGGTTTTTGTTAGAAGTTATTCAGGCAAGCTACAAGGACTATCTCGGAGCGTAGTCCCCCCACTCTTATGATCTCTGTATATATGTGGCCAATATGCTAGTGTCTCTCAGTAGATCCTGAGAGGCAGTCTAGATGTGGTTATTCAGCTTGTGTATCAATGAGGAAAAACTATGCTTTTTTTGACATGATGGGACCTCTTCAGATTGGCTCACCCTTATTCTCACCCTCCCCAAGCAAGTTCCCATCATTGTTGAACTCAGGTTTTCTTAGAAAGTGGAATACTATTTATTCTAGGTACCTCTTTCCGAGTCCTGCCTTTCAAGCAAGTAGACCTAGCTCTGGCTACCTTTTCAGAGAGGTCGATGACAACCATGGTTATGAGATTACCAAAAATGAGAGCCCCTGTTAGGAGAAATATGTGAATGCACTCGTTTGTTTTGTGGTTCTCCTCTTGGCAATACTCGGCACCAGACAATGGCGACAAGATGGAAAATAGTTGAAATAAAATCTAGAAGCGCACAAGGGAGGTCACTTACAACAAATGCACATTACTCGGTTTTTTGATACAGCAACTAAGTGGTCTAGGACCTGACTACTCAATTTTTAAGTTAACAGCTAACTGGTCTAGCAGCACACACAGCTATACACTGAAGGGGTAGTCACTTTTTACGCTCGGGCTTAAATATCACTGTGCATGGAGATGGTGCAGGTGCAGATTGTGTGGACTAGGACTCTACCAGACTGGCATGAGATGATAAGTGATAATGGGCCTATGTAACCAATTTAAACCATGAGAAGCAGGGAGATTATAGTGCACTATGGACCAAATGAACACCCCCCAAATTGGAAACACCTGAAGAGAGTAAAATGAATACTGAACTGAAATAACAAGGGAAAGGTTATGGAGAAGATCATGGCCATTAATTCCAGCTTAAGGATCCTCCTCTCTTAGCAACATTTCTGGATTCCCATTGTTTCCGGAGTAGGAATTTCCTGCATAGAGAGGTTGGTGGCCCTATATTCACTCCAAATCTTGGACTCATTCTTCACCCCTCTCTCATGAAGTTTCCTTCTTGTACGTAAAGGAGACATTCTTGAGAGTTTGCTTTACAGGGTCCCCATGTATGTGGAGAGTGGAATGTTCAGAGCATAGACAATAGACAGAGGCTCATGAGAGAGAGAAAACTGCCCAATCTCGCCATGATCCAACTTATTAGAGATTTACTTTACAGACAGCGGAGTGTTTGTGACATTGTTTCTGGGTATGTCCATCTGCTCATTTTGTTTGCCAGGCGGTTTGTTGGCTTTTTGCAACATGGCTTTGTGACTTGGGGGCTGTCACTTTGCTCTAGCATTTTCCGGGGTCACACTTGCTGTTTGAGGGGGCAGCGACAGATCTCATTTTCTTGCTCAGAAATCTCTACTTGAGATGTGGAGATGGCACATTGGACTTACTGCCTGCTACAGTACACAATTTCGAGCCACACTCGGGTGGCATTGCCTATGTCACGATATGCAATATTAATTTCTGGTTTGTTTTGAAGGCTAAATACACACATTATTTTGAGTGCTACTCCTTCCTCGACATTTGATTCCTTGGTTGAGATATAGCCAGAGTTATGCACACTATGTGCAGTCAGTGGGATACATCAATAGGCTCTGCTAGGGCAGCAGGAGAGCACTGCAAAGCTTTTCTTAGGCAATGGGTTTGCACTTCACTCTTCTACATGTCTACAGATGCATGAATTTTATGATTGAAGATTCACCTCCCGATCTAGTGTGTAGTTCCTACCATGGATGCTTTTCAGCACGTCCCACTGTGGATGCATTTTGGGGCAATATTCCAAGCTTGTAAAGTGTAGTGTTTTTAGTAAGTTTCTTTTAACAGCTCTTAGCTATAACATTGTGGCAAGGGTGCCAGTTGTACAGAGAACACTTCTGGGAATTCTTTGAGTTCAGAGAGCCATTGTACTTTGTGGAAGCATGAATATAATTATAAACTATTTCCCAAGGGCGCCTACCAGTGCATTTAGAGAGGAACTCCACCTCTCTATTCTCTTTGCAGGTTTTGCTTGAAGAATAGTGTTTTGAGTCCGAATGTTGCAAGGAGTCTGTAAAGTTTCTCACTGCTTGCCATAGTCATGTCAGGTGCTGACACGAATGATTGCATGAAATAATATTATTCTACCACCCAACTCCTACCAAAGGTCCACTAATCACTAGAGCCCAACGGGTGAAAATGGACTCTCAAAACCAATGCATAGAATTGGACTCCTAGCATTGGCAATAAAAAGGTGATGAACATGGATGGGACACTATATAAGTACAACACCTAGGCTACTGTACTATACCTAGGCTCATCATCTGCAAGTAAGTTACAAGCTGGAATTCAAATAGAGCTGGAGCTTTGGCTTCTGTACGACACCTAGGCTCATCATCTGCAAGTAAGTTACAAGGTGGAACTCAAATAGAGCTGGAGTACTTTTGCTTTGCATGAAAATTTGAAATATACAGGATTTTATAGGTGAATGAGATATTTTTTGGCCACTTAACACTTCAATTACTCTAATTTTCTAGCGATCTTCTCATTCTTACTCTAATTTGCTTCTTGTGATGTCTGGAATTTTATATTTGTAAACCTTTGATTCAGAAGACTGAAACACAAATTGTTCACCCACTAATTTACAAGAAAATTTTGCAAAAGTGCAGACTTTTTGCATGCACACTGCAGGAGGATCGCAAATGACTTGC
Source organism: Adiantum capillus-veneris (assembly GCF_014529385.1). Classification (NCBI taxonomy): domain Eukaryota; kingdom Viridiplantae; phylum Streptophyta; class Polypodiopsida; order Polypodiales; family Pteridaceae; genus Adiantum; species Adiantum capillus-veneris. The sequence continues at coordinate 20,199,661 of NC_140943.1, forward strand.
TTTAATGCCAACATTGGCAAAAATACTTAGCAAGACGAACTATGAATTTAGAGATTCTCAGAGCCGCTTTGTTTTTCTTATATGTATTGTGCTTTGTTTAATTTGAGATAACTTGTCTGTCCTGCATTCAAAGGTGTAGATGCCGATTACATGCTGGTCCAATGTCTTAGATTCAACAGGAGGCCAAAAAAGTCGTGAGAGAGGATGGGCACCAACAAGGCTTTTTCCACCAGAAGTTTGTAGATAGCAAGTTTAGTCACTTCTTGTTTTTTTTGAGCTTGCATAACACACTGGTTGGTCGATTGGAGCAAAGTGGTTAGGGATGTTGGATCAGACATAGAATGGGGAGCTCTTTGTGAAAAAATTATAATAAGCAACCAATTGGGATGTTTCAGGATGCATTATTTTTGTGTAAGACTATTTAGTTACTCTTTATGCATCTGATTTTTGGAGAGTTAAACAATTAAGATCATACATGGGAGTATGCACTACCTGAGTGGCCCCTAGCTCTCATGTCCATGACTTGTTGATATCTATTTACTTAATTCTTTGTTCACTATTCATCCACTTTGGGGCCGTTAAACTCGATATAATTAGATCTGTTTCTAATAAAAAAGATATATATTTGACGTTGCTTTTGCAGTCTTGTTTGTTTCAGTCATATCTGATAGTTTGTGCATACCTAAGGCTCTAAGATCAATTTGTGTAACATTATGATAAAAATGTCAATTTGGTTTCAGTTATTCAAACTTGTAATTCTAGTGTGTTTGTGTGTATAGGCTTTATACCCAATTTCGCAACTTTTTGTGGAGTCCTTCAGGTTTCCAGCAGGAAGCAAGGATGTTCTAAAGCACCATCCAAGCGTTCCTCGTATTCTTATCCAGTACGTTGAGCAGGGTCTGAATCAAGGCCAAAAGCGAACCTATGTTGAACTTGACCTGGGGTTAGTACCAGATGTCTATGCATATTTGTCTGTATAATTGCAGCCTTGTAAGTGTGTATGTACTGTTGATGCAGTTCCCTTCATGAAGTGTGGGCAGCAGTCTTGAACATAACAGGACCTCTCATAAATTGGTCTTTTTCTGGCCAGCAACTACCTGGTTAGTTTTATTTGGCATCTATATGGAGTTCCAAGTTCAGGTTGTGCTAGGTTGCAGCATTATCCCACAGATCACACGATCCTTTATTTTTTATAGACCATTTCAGTGATACTTTGTGCTGTGATGATAAATTATATTTCCAACTGTCTCTCTACTACGAGGAGCATCACGACATCGATGAAGACTACAGCAGAAGCACGCCCAATCAGAGTACATACCATGGAGGACATTCGACAGCGACCGATGTTGAACATCCTGGGACATTCTGACAAAATGATGATGTGGCAAGGCCTAAACCCTAGCAAAAGAGGCAGAAAAAGTTTTACCAACTTACAAATCCTCGCCGAGTGGGGCAAATTGTTTATAATGTTTTTTTACCAACTTATGCACGGACAACCTGAAATCGTGTGGACATGCTGACGTGACAGATTGTATGCACAGTTCAGCGTTTTACGCTGTCAGGTGTGTCGACGTGGCAGGTGTACAGATTTCCACGTTAACGTTGTTGGCAGCCTAGCTTTAGCTTTTGGCTCCCAGATGCTTTTAGACTAAGCTTTTCATGTAAGTGCTTTTGGCCAAGGGCCTTCAAAAGGGTGCATGGCTAATTAGCTTGGAAGCACTGCGGAAAGAGCGGACCCTCGGACCTTGTACTTCTGAAAGCCTGATAATAAAGAAATACTGAGAAGGGGCGCCAGTCTTTGGGATTAGTATCTCTGGGCGCGGAACTCCGCCTTATCATGTCGTCTTTCTCTCGGTTTGTTCAGGTCTTCCAGTTTCTCTCGTGTGTGTTGCATTAATTTTTGGCTTAGGGTGTCCAAGTCTATTACAGTGGTATCAGAGCCCAAAGGATTCTTATTGGAAGGATCCAATCCCTTTCCTTGCAACACACATGGATTCAGTCGACGAATGCCGCAAGGAGGAAACTGTTGCACTCGACCACTTGGGTACAGAAGAAAACAATGGGGATTCCAACGGACATCGACCTCCTTCCGACGATTCTGGAGAGGAGTATGGTCTTGTCCCCTCTGCCATAGCTCAATGAGTGACAAGCTAGTGGAACATGGTGACTCTCCTCGGCTGTCTGCTGTCCCACAAGCGTTCCCAAAAGTCTGCCAGGAACTCAACTGTGAGACCCTCCTCCTGCGAGTGACCTGTTGCAGCAGGGCGGGCCTCTCTTCGAGCAGCGAGATTGTGATGCCCGAGTTGTGCTGTGTACTGGAAGAAAGGGGTCCCAGGGTGATCTGTTGAAGCGAAAGGGTCTCGCCAAAACCACTCCCCAGGGTCCCACTGCACTCGTGACAGAGGGTGGCTCTCCTAAGCCCAAAGCTGCCAATTTCCAGTCTCAAGATCTGTCGGGTCAAGATCAAGTACACATATCCTTCCTCTGATCGCCAAAAATTGAATCGCAACACTCTACTGCCTCAGATGCCTCAACAACAATTCTGTGAGGTCGGCCCTCTTGCTGAACCTCAAAGAACGTGCAAGGGCATGAGTTGGAGCAGGCCCGAGTAAAGGCCCCCATCTAACAGCTGGGATCCGCCAGCTCGAGAGGCGTGTGCCACTCTAATGGAATAGCCTCAACGACGTCTTGACACATGCTCTGTACCCGCCCTCATACTGCGTAGCTGGGTGCTCTGACTCTCCTCTGAAAGTGTTGTACACTGCAATCAATCTCCCAGGGTGCGGCGAGGACCCTCTGCCCTGAGACCTACTGCCAACCATGTGACCTCGCTGTGTACTAACCAGGTTTTATGTAAGAGGCTAACTCAAGCGCTCTCTATGCATGTGGGTTGGTGCTGCTCAAGTTTCCCACTCAGTTGCTCCCAAGACCGATGTAAGCTCAACGCAAAACGGTCCTAGCAACTCCTGCTCAGTCCCACTCTTCACATCTCTGTGAAAATCCAACGGGTGGAGGGACTCCAGAGTCCAAGGGCCTCCTGTTTGTGGAACTCTACCTCTGATCCTTTGCAGCAAGAGCTGTATCCAGGCCCCTGACAATGAGCTTCCCAAGGAGGCCTCTACTTTGTCGTGTTGGATCAATGATACCCAGTCCCCCCTGAGGGCAAGGTAAGGTGATGACCTACCAGGAGACTTTGGCCCAAGCCGACTGCGTCTCTCCTTGTCCACGAAACGTTCGTGATCAGCCTCTCTAGCTGGCTGATACAAGACCTCGAGAAGATCCAACAAGATGTGATGTACCACATGGTGGCCAAAAGCACTTGGTTGGCCACAGCAGCCCTACCAGCAAGGGAGAGCCTCACCGAGCTCCAATGTGAAAGCTTCCTCCTAATGGCTAGGAGGAGAGGGGCAGTATGTTGCTCTGGTGACAAGTCGAAGCCAACCTAGTAGCCCAGGTAGCAAACGGGCGTCCCTGAAGGGATCCAACAAAAGCCTTCTCCCAACATCCAGTCAGGTGTCGGAGCATCACCAACCCAAAAAGGCCAACGGTCTTTGGCCACTTTATCAATGCTCCTGAGCCACAACAAAACACCTCTAGAACCTGCTCACTTCTGTGAAAATTGGCCTCACAATCCTCCCAAAATATGTTTGGATCGTCAGCAAACTTAGCGTCCACAAGCTCCTCTCCCTGAATGGGTAGCTGTAGGCCACGCAAACCAACCTTCTATGAGGTCCAAAATCTGCTCATTGCCTCTATGTAGAAAAGAAACAAGAAGGGGGCAAGAGGGCAACCCTACCGTACTAAGCGTGTAAGCATTAAGCGTTCCCCATGACCTCCTCCTAGCAAAACTTGATTTTGTGTAAACGGCCCGTGGGGCGGTAGGCTTTGGCTTTCACCCGAAATTCTTTACTTTAGACACACGCACAGAGCACTTTGCAAAGGTAACCTGCGAATGGAATGAACACTTAAGCACACACACGGCTCGGAAGCTAGAATGCTCCCAGCAGACACCGACAACTTGTAGGCCCCAAAATTGGCGCCCCTTTCGGTATTTCTTTATACTTTAAGAGGGTAAATTACAAAGTAGAGTCCTGGGAATTCTTTACGTGTATCCAGCTAGATACCACTTGTTTTGGCAAAATTTCGGCAGCATAACAGCCCCAAAACTTGCCCGAAACCAATTCCCCTGATGGAACTCACTTCCACTGGCATAAACCCTCTGATTCCTGCCCAAAAACAGTAAATTCAGCACGCTGTATTTACTGGTTTTTACCCTGTTTTCAGCCCTAAACAGTCCCTGAACTGTCCTCAAGCAGTGGGGCACTATTCCCAAGGGTTCTGGTGTCCATATGGCTGAAAAACAGTCAAAATACAGTGTATAACCAATGCTGAAATCGCACCTGTACGGTGAGGTTATCACCCTCACCGGTGCCTGCTTTTGGAGCAGCAATCAGCTACTCCTGCTCCTGCTCAGGGAGGCTCTTGCCTCAGCAAATACGCATGTAACCACGCAACTGTACATGAGTGAAATGAAGAGTCCTCTTGTGGGGCATCACATTACTGCACATAGGGAAGAGAGAGCAGTGAGGGGTGTGCAGGACATGACTTCTTGCACCACACTGTACATGAGAGGGAAAGCTTGCAGCCAATAGCTCTTAACCTATGACAGCTTGCAAATGAGGTCTCTCCCAGCTAGAAATCGAGTGCCCCCTCTTCTGCATGAGGAAAGTGCACCAGGCAGTGCCACTTGGCACATTTACAAGCAGTTTCGCGTTTTGGGCTTCCCGGTTAAAAATCTTTCGACCGGTTGCCTAGTTGACTTTGCACTAGAGTCCTAAAATGTTCCCCTTGTCATTCCAGAGGTAATGACGCGAACACATTTCATGGCCCAAAATAGCAGTTCCCTAATTTTTAGGAGATGCTTCTGTTGGGCTCCCACTGGTCTTCTGACCATCTATCCCCATTGGGATTCCATCCAAAAATGCAATGTGGCCCAACTGTCTGGTCATTTCCTTTGGTGACCCCACCTTGGCTTTGTGCCTTAATTGAGTTCACTTCCTAGTATCCACCAACTTGGTAAGTGCGACGGGGGGAGCTACATGATCTTGAACTAAGCCTAGACATCCTCTTACTATACGAATTCTAGTGCCGACCAACTTCTCGTCTGCGGGTGAAACTACCGTTCACATTGGCCATACAATGTCTGACCATTTGCAACTTCAAAAAGAGGGTCTCCAAAAATAAAACAAAAATCATTGGAAAGAAACCAACAACTAAGGCTAGCAGTTGCCACATCCTCCTGACACTGTGAGCACATATGTAGATAGTAGACACCCCTCTGATCCATGCATCTAAAAAACCCGTCTTGTGGAAAGTGAGAAAATTCCTAGTCAACACTGTCATAGGCCTTCTGAAAGTCGAGAAGGAGTACGACAAGATCCTATGCTCGCAGGCCGGCAAGGGCAGTCGCCTTCCTAAAGGTAAAGATGTTGTCAAGGATACTAAGCTCCTTGACAAAGCCCGTCCGAGTCTCAATTATGAGGCTCTCAAGTAGTGGCTGAATTATCTTGGAACCCTTTGGGGAAATTGAATAACTCTACTTCCTTTTGATTGTTTATATTTTCTTTTGCTAAAACATTAGGTTCATTTTGAGAATCTTTAACAAAAATCATGTACACGGAAATAAAGCTCTTTATTGACTTATTGAAAGCTTGCTTATGTACAATGGGTATGGTGTTACCCAACTCCTTAGCATCTATGTACATATCTTTTTCCCTGAACTTAAAGTATATTTGCCTTTCACGGAATTTAACATTGGCAGCCATGCGATCAAACCATGGTGCCCCTAGGATTATAGCCTCATGCTTAAGAGGAGAGAGAAAGAAATCCTCCTTGTCCACATAGCTTTGGACATGGAGCCTCAATTTCCCAATTAAGGGAGTGACTGAGGCTTCTTGCCCCTTGAAAGCACCATTGGCAGGTAGGACATCTCCCATCTCATAGGATTGGATGCCTAGCTTGGTGGCCAACTCTTTGGATATGAAATTGTGAGTAGAACCACGGTCAAAGAGAATGAAAGCATCATGTTCTCTTACCTTTCCCTAAGCATGGCATAGAGAAGATCCTTTGTGATGAGCATCCTCTTCTTGAATTTCAACCAAGGTAGCTATAGGAGGCTCATTACGTGTATTCTTGTGGGGACAAGCACGATAGGCATGCCCTCGCTCCCCGCACTTGAAACAACGGTTATCTTTTCGATAACGCTCTAGCTCTTTAGGAGAGAGTTTATTTTTGCCTTTATAAACTCCCTTCTCCTTAGCTTTGTTGTTGTTGGCGTTGCCTTTGGGAGACTTTTGGACGTTGTTCTTCCCCTTAGGCACGTTACGGTCCTTGTTTTCCGTGGGCTTAAGATTTCTCTTAGCCCCTTGTTGGAAGTTGATTCTAGAAGCCACCATGGTATGGTGTATGACCGCAGATATGGTGCTTGGCCTTTGGGAGTTAACATACTCCGCCATATCCTCAGTTAAACCTGCACAAAATTGTTGTTTTTGCTCTCCAAAATCCATCTTTTGAAGATAATGGCTTTGAGGTGTAAATCCCAAAACTTGTCTACATATTTGTGGATAGATTCGTAGAGAGAGAGCTTCAAGCTTCGCCATTCGGTGAGTACTTTGTCTTTGGCGTCAGTAGCCAAAAACAGTTTTCCATGATGAAAGCTCTTAAAGCTTTCCATGTTCGTTGAGCTTCACCGTGCTCGTAGGTTAGACCACCATTCCCTGGCGGACTTTTGAAAATGCATAGCTAGTGACGTAGCTTAGAGGACTTCGTGAAGTACTCATCTCCAAACGCCGCATCGAATTGTTGGATAAAGGCAAAGACTTTGTCCGTAGCAACAACGTAGCTTAGAGGACTCCGTGCAGCCCTCATCTCCAAACGCCGCACTGAATTGTTGGATAAAGACCAAGACTTTGTTCGTAGCACCAAAAGTGTCATCATAGGTAAGGAAAGAGATGTTCTTTCCTCCCTCTTTGAACTTTATGAGCTTGGACGACCTCTTTCAGGCGGCATAGGATTTCCTTTGGCCTCTTCTCGCCTTTTTCTTCCTTTGTTCCTCCTTGTCTGCACCATGAACCATTTGTAGCAAGCTTGAGGACCTCTCTTCTTGAGCAAGAAAAGAGAAACCAATAGCTTTGATACCAATGTAACATCTAATGCACTAGTAACTTGTGTGTAACGGAAATTGATAACATAGTGAGCATTTCATTAAGAACATGTTCCTAATGAGCATAGAGAGAGTACTTAATTTGAGAAACCAACATAGCAATTTACACCTAGCTAATTTGGCATTGACAATACTTGAAAAGAGAGAGAAATAAAACAATCGACAACAATTAGGACCGGATTTACATGGAGCCGGTCCCCCCTCCATAAAGGCTTTGTATTATAGCTTCTCCCATCAAAGGAGACTTTTGTACAATACATTTCTTATGTTCCTTGACAAAACTCGTTGGTGCAATGAAGATGGAGGCTTCATGCACCAAATTATGCTTGAAAAACACACGTAGTGTCCCTAGGCTCAGTCCCAAGACCTCACACACCTTCAAAAATGGTGAGAGCTAGCAGGGAATGAGGATAGATTGAGAGGAAGAAGATGTATATTACAAGAAAGAAGTATTCTTTGCACATAATCACTCTAATAGCATAGCTTAGCTTAGAATTAGCATGGTAGAGGAGATGAGCATGCCATTGAAGCTTGGCTCTTGGTTGGATTTGCATTCCATAGCCAAGAGTTGTTAGTGTAGGCCTCTACTTCTCAATGCTTGGAGAAGGAGATCGAGTTCCTCTCTCTTGGTCGACCCCTCTTGCTTTTTGCTCTTGTTGCATCCTATTGGCTGCTGCAAAGCTTAGCCAATCACAAATTAGAAGCATAATTGATAGCCTTGTGACATGTGTCCCCCTTTCCCCTTTTGTGAGAGCTTTAGGTAATTAAATAATTCATTTAAACTCTCATTGGACCTTTTAGTCTTCTGGCCAATAGGAATCAGGCAAGCCATTGGGTTGCTGGATGCTCATTAGATCCCTTGTTAGACTGTCCAATAGTCTTCTAGGGAGCTTAATTTCTATTCGTTCTTTTATCAAGCATTTTTAAATTGATTAGACTACTTTTACTCTAGCCTAATTCTCATTGGTCCACCTCTATGGCCATCCAATAGGATTTGAGAGGAAATTGGGGGCAACTGGCCGAGGAGCCTGACATGTGTCTAGTATTCCCTTTGTGTAAAGGGGGAGCTTTGGAGTGTGTGTGTGTTTCTCTCTCATCCGGTACTATTAGGGCTCGCCCCCTCCTTCCTAGGGATGTGGGAAGATTTTTTAGTCTTCCCATTACCATCCAATTTTCCCTTACTTTGGCAATTGGTTAATTTTAGGAACTTTAGCCTATGGAAGTCTTAATGGAGCTGAACCTTAGGTCTTTTAAGCCCCATTGAAGCACATTGCTCTTTTGCAGACCGTCCCCCTTTGGATCCCTATTTTTCCTCTTTTGGATCCCTGTAGAGACTGGTCTGGCAGCCTTACCAATATTCTAGCTTTTACTCCCCTGGTACTTCCCCATATTAAATGATCAGTTTAACATGAGAAAATCATTTGGGAGAATTAGATATTAGTTTTTATGACAGTGTCCTTAGGACATTAATTCTAAGGCCTGGATTATTTTTTAAGGCCTTAGGAAAAATCAATTTAACTAATTTTAATTGTTTGTGCCAGACGCATCTCCTCAGTCACAAGACAAGGCATCTGTGCCTAGACCAGCTCTCTGCATGCATCCTGACGCTCCGACTAAGGCTCTGCTGACAACAGGTCACGGTAAAAGTCAGTAGCAACTGCATGCATGCCCACTGGCTCTAAAACAACTGACCCGTCAGGCCTCCTCAACTGTTTGACACTAGCGTGCGTATGCCGGGGTCCCACAGTCTCAAAGAGCGCCCCTGTAACTCTCTCACCCACCTAGGTCCACTAAGATCCCTGTCAATGGAAACCAAACTCATGACGCCTCTCCTTTGTGCTGGCAAGCTCCTGGCGAGCCTGTTGCAACTGCTCCTCCGATCAGGGGCTGTGTGGGTGCTGCTCGTGCATCCTCTGCAGGGAAGCAGCGCCTCGTCGAAGACGTTGCTCCCCCTCTCTCGCTGCAGCCAGGCGGGCTGTAGACTCTTGAAGATAGAAACGGCTAAGCTAAGCAAGTCCAAAGGCCACTTTGTCAGGAGGAGAGTCTTGCGCATCCAAGCTGTGTGTCCAAATGGCCACCACTCGTTGTCTGAGCTCAGAACTTAGCACTATCCTCTCAGGGATGCGTAGCATAGTGCTGCCTCTCCTCTGTCTATCTATCACTATTAGGATCACTTGTGCATGGTCCGAAAAGGATGTCCCAGCCAAGATGCAAACTGACCCACCCCAGTCACAAATGCGGTCACTAGCATAGAAGCAATCTATCCTAGATAGATTCACTTTTCCAACTCTATGATTAGAACGGGAGAAAACCATGCCAAACATCAGAAACCCTCATAGTCATACGAAACCGCTCCCAAGATGCCAGCTCAGCCCCGTATACGGTGACATGGCCACCTCCAATCTGATCAGAGGGGTCCTCCAACATGTTAAAGTCCCCCCCAATTCACAACCGCTCTGCATGCGGCAAAGACTTAACAACGTGAGACCAGAACTCTACCCGAGCACTTGCCACATTGGGCGCATAAATGTTCACGAAACCTATAAGGCAACCTTGAACCTTCATAGTAATCCACTGAGCTTTGCCTGGTACAATAATACCTTTGCCCACAATGGCCTGCTGGAAAGAATCGGCAATAGTCATACATACCCCTGCGTGGATGCCTCCAGGTCCAAATGTAGCTGACCAAAACGTCTCATAGCGACCACATAAAATCTGACCACACCGTCTAATGCGGCTCTCACAAAGATGATGCTCTTGTAGCATAACTCACCTCCCACAAGGCATCTCTGAAGCTCTTGACGCAGTCCACCCCTCTGACGTTGAAACTGGGGTCCTCCTAATCCCTGCACATTCCATGAGATGATCCTCATGGAGTTAGTGAGAGAAAAAACAGATGCTGCCAGAGAAGCCAACCTCGCTATCTTTGAGGCCGGTTTGGATGGGGAGTAATCCGCATCCGAACGACCTTAGATAAGCGCGAAAGGAGTGACTGTCCCGCCCACCCAAGCCGAGCGTGCAGTCCGAAGGGCTACATCTTCTGTCATAGAATCCTCATGTACAAATATATAACAAGGAGAGCTCTGAGTGTCAGCAAACAAATGCACCACAATGTGCCTGCAACCCGCTGCATCCGGAGGCGTCACGCTGAACTTGGCAAGAGGCCAGATCAGGATCCGGACATCGGTGATCTTGCCCACATCCGAAAGAAGGCGGGCCTGAAGTAGATCCCGAACCTTGCCTCGACTGGGCCGAGTGCCTATGATCTTACAGATAACCGAAGTGGCTTGCAAACGTTCCACCTCGGCCATCAGGCTCGCTTGTTCTTCTGGCGAGAGAGCAAGTCAAAGGGTCGGCTCCGCGATGTCAGGCGAGGGGACTTTTGTAGAGTGCCTCTGAGGTGGAGCAGAAGCCGCTATTCTGTGTCTGCTCTGCTGAATCGAGAAGAGCGAAGGTGACACGAAACTCCGAGAAGGCTAAGAAGACAACATCCTGCGAGCTAAGAAGCGGGATTTGGGGGGGGGGGGGGGGGGGGGGGGGGTGCAAGCGGGAACGTGAGGCTGGGGCGGGCGCGCTATGAGCTAGCTGCACGTTGGGTTGGGCAGGTAAGACAAGGCCGTGCGAGGGAGGATTGGGGGGGGGGGGGGGGGGGGGGGGGGGGGGGGGGTGGGGAGAGCGCACTATAAGCTAGCTGCACGTTGGGCTTGGCAGGTCAAGCAAGACAAGGCAGCGCGAGGGAGGATTGGGGAGGGGGGGAGAGGGGGGGGGGGGGGGATGGAGAGCGATGGTGAGAGAGGGGGCGCAGGTGCGTGCACAGGAGAGGGGGGGCGAGGGTAGCAGCGAGCCCGTGAGGTTCGTAAAGTCCGCTTTGACCTTTTTGTATGCAAGTGTTTAGTATGGCAAAAAGTGAAATATGACAGACATAAAGTTTATCGCAAGCTTTAGCCATTCCATGTGCCTAACATGCCATGGGAAAGGATTGCCATGGATTTCATCACGGATCTTCCTAGATCTAAGAATGGAAATGATGCAATCTGGACTATAGTAGACAAATTCAATAAGCAAGCACATTTACTTCCAGTTAAGACGACGGTCAAAGCTGATCACATGGCTAGAATATTTCTAGCTCAGATTTTTAAACATCATGGGTTACCAAAGACTATTGTTAGTGATAGAGATCCTCGTAGGACTAGTCTATTTTGGCAAGCACTGCTCGAGAATTTGGGAACTAAGCTTGATTTTTCATCAGCTTATCATCCTCAAAGAGATGGTCAAAGCGAAATGTCAAAGGAAAATCTCTAAAGCCACTGTTTTAGACCTTCTCAAGTGCTATGTTTCGGAAGGACAATCCGAATGGGAACAATATTTATTGTTAGTTGAGTTTGCGTTTAATAATACTATACATTTCTCAACTGGTAAAGCTCCATACGAAATCATATATGGGAAACCGCTCTTACTCCTTATTCTTGTTACCAAAGAGAACATCTTTGCCGCAAACGAATTTGTGCGTGATATTGATAGTGCCTATCAACAAGTAAAACAAGCTATTCTTCGTACTGAAGAGTAGTAGAAGAGAAAAGCAGACAAGCACAAAAGGAATCTCAATCTTGAGAAAGGACAGTATGTCCTACTTAAGTTTGAGAAAGCTAGATTGAAAAAGAAGGTCGGAAAAGGGAAGGTTGTTAAACTTTCCAATAGATTTTACGGCCCTTTCAAGATTACAGATAAAGTCAATGAAGTGGTTTTTAGATTGGATCTGCCTTTTCATTGGCGCATCCATAGTGCTTTTCATGTAAGTCTTCTCCGACCGTATGTTGGTCCTTCTCTAGTGGCTTCAGTACAAGAAGATCCTCCAAAAGTCGAAGAGACTGAGGAAATCCTTCTACCAGAATAGATCATACACCACTCCGAGAGACAACTAAAGTCCGAGAGACTACATGGAAAGTATTTAGTCAATTTCAAGAATTACACCCCTTTAGATGCAAAGTAGATGATCGAGTCCGATCTCAAGGACTACCTAGATATCTTGCATAGTTATGTTGACGCTCTACAGTTGAGGTTAATTGTTTAGAACCGAGAGGGATGTAACAATGTCAGACTCTGTAAATAATTAATTTATTTACGAGAAAATAGTTATCTAATTAGTTGTGTGCACATCAGAATAGAACCAACAGTTCTAGGGCCTCAGGTGCGCCCAATCTTGGGCCAGAGCTCCTCAGGGAGATCCTAGCAGAAAATACCCTAAAGCCTAGTGATTGGGAAATCGGGTCTTCCATAAGGGGTAGAGAGTGGCCCCAGATTTCAGGCGTAGAAAATTATGCGCGTTAGTGCGAGCACAGAATTGAGATGGGGTCCTTAGAACAATAATCTTAAGGCTTGGATTATTTTTAAAGCCTTAGGATAAGTCAGTTAAACTAAATTTAATTGTTTGTGCCGGACCAAATGGCCAGACAAGTGCAAATAGATAATGCTGGAGCAGTGCCGATACGGCATTATGCCGGGGAGCAGCTAACGTTTTCATAAGTAGCATTCATGTGTGGAGTTGTGAGTTAAATCGCACATTTCATTAATAGCCAAGAAACTTCTAAAGTGAAAAGTTGAATGGTTTTTCAACTAAGCGTGCCACTTGGCACACTAATCAATGCAAAATGACTCCCTCTCACTCTCACCCTCCCTCATCTCCTAGCGCCTCCCTCTCTTGCTCGCTTTATAAGAGCACCCTCTCCCCCTCTTCATAGGTTGGCAGTGCATCTAGCCCCCCTAAAATGAATGTGCTCTACGCAAGAGAGCTCTCTATTGAAGCTTGAGAATCAGCCGTTGTGGTGTATGTGGAGTTTTGGAGCTCCCATCACCTAGAACAAGGTTTGTCTTTATCATAGGCTGCTTTGGGCGAAAATTCATCGCGAAAAGCAGTAGAAAACTCTCTTCTTCTAGCGCTTGGCTGTTGCAAATTCTCTGTTTTCAGCCCCTAATCACCTCGATTAGGGCTGTTTTCAATCGAGCACTCATAGAATTTCACTCACTCTTCTTATCCTACACCTACACAAGTTTTGCTGCGATTCCATCGCGAAGAAGGCCACCGTTTCGGCGTAGGAGTGCGCATAGGTAAGAATTTAGGTTATGTGCAGAAAATTACAGCAAGCATGTTTGTGTGCATTTTGCTTGTTTCTCTCTTGAGCTCGATGCATGAATGATTGCGCATGAAGGGCCACACATAGCGGAAAATAGACTGTCCATTGTGAGAGCTTCCGACAAGCTTTTTGGAAGATAGACTCTCTTGGTGAGAGCTTCCAACAAAGCTTACAGAAGAGGGGAAGTCCTCTTAGCAGAACGAGAGTGGAAACGCTCTCAGTCAGTAGTCAGAATAGAACAAAGAAAGAAGTAGGGGATGGGCGTTTGCCCCGTTCCTGTGCTTGTAAAGATTCTCCCTTGGTAATAAAGATAATCTCTTTATGGGGGGGGACCAGCCCATCTTTTGGTCCCCAATGAAGTGTCAAGCTCTCTCTCTCTCTCTCTCTCTCTCTCTCTCTCTCTCTCCAATTCTCTTGAGCATTTGAAGTGCCATTAAAAAGTCTGTTTACACTTCCGTATTTTTACGGCATTGCCCAAGGTGGTTAGGTATGTAGTGTTTGGTACAAGTTGGGTACGTGAGGTACGTAGTACAAAATGGATTGAGTTTTAAGGTATGTAATTCATCATGCTTATCATCATTATGCAATTCATCATGATTGTCAGTATCATGCAAATCTGTGTGTCATGCTTGGGAGAAGAAGAGACGGAGAGAGTCTCCTTTTCCCGAATCTCTTGCATCTGTGCCTGCACTTGAGAAAAGAGTCGCAACAAGGCGGCCTTCCGCTCGTTGTGCTCATGCTCTATGGCTGCCATTCTTTCTTCGTGTTCACGCTCTATTTCTGCTTTTCTTTTTGCGGCCTCCAAGTGTGCTTGCTCGCGCTCACGCTCGAAGTCGGCCTTTCTTTCTACTTTTCTTGCTTCTTGTTCTAACTTCTTGTCCATAAACATGTGCTCCAACTCCTCTATAGGAGTTAGTGCAATCCTTGGCGTAGATGGGGAAGGGTTGGAAAAACCTCCTGGTGGGGAAAACTCTTCTTCAACACTCCCATGCTCACCACCTCCAAGCGAAGTATCCATTCCGCTTCGAGTGATGACCATCCACTAAAGTCTTGGGTTCTTAAGTTCACACGGAACTTGGGTTCTTGTGGTTCGTGGGTTCTTGAGGTTCTTGAGTTCTTGCGGTTCTTGAGGTTCTTCTTTAGCTTGCAATTTGTGTTAGAGAAGGATCTTCTCTTCACCCGAGTTCTGCTCTTTTCCGCGGGCGCACCCCTTGGCGGCCTTGCGCTCACACCACGGTTGCTTTTTCCCACCTCACGTCGATTGGCCGGCCGCTAAGTGCACGGTCCGCTCTCAATGAGTGAAAAGAGGCACAAGGGGAGGTTGGACAAGCCCTTCTTTCTTGGGTTTCCTGTCACTCTTCAAAAACACGATTAGGAATCGACACACCCAAGAGGTCTTGGGTTACGTGCGACCGCAACAAGTAGAAAAAAATTTGTGGTTCTTGTGGTTCTTTCCTTGAGTGATACAGAACAATGCCAAAGCTCTGAGACCATGTAAGGTGCAGCTGAAGTGAATGTTGAACTTTGCTCAAGATGAGTGCTCCGAACTGTGCTCAAGATTCCTTTTATTTAGGGAAGGGAGAGCCTTCCGTTCTTTAATGAGAGAGTGCAAGTGATCACAAACAAAGTGGATAAACACTGTTGAATGAACGTGTTGAGACTGAGTGATAGAGAGAGAAGAATACGACACCAGAAAGTTGTCAAACCCTCCTCTAAGGGCTCCTCTCTCGATGGCAAGAGAGGTCTACGCTATTGATTGCACAATCTGATACAAGGGATTTATGTTGTGATTGCTAAATGGTGGACGCCAAGGCGGTAACTGCATGCAAAACGCTGGCTTACTGCTGTCTTCAAAAACGCTGGTCATGCTGTCCTAAAAATGCTGGTCATGCTGCTGTTTTGTTGCTGAAGAAAAACGCTGCTTTGAAAGGCTGAAAACGCTGATCTGCAATGTTGTAAATCGTTGTCTTGAAGGCTTCAAAAACGCTGGTTCTATTGCTTGAAAAACGCTGATCTTATACTTCACAAACGCTGGTATGCATGCTGAAAAACGCAGGTTTGATGTTGCTTGGCGATGGGGTTCTGCTGGCTTGCAAACGCTGAAGTGGTGGAAATGCAGCAATGCTGAAAACGCTGCAGTGTTGAAAATGTTGGTGTGCCTTGAGGGGAAAACGCTAGGTTCTTTGGGGATCTTGCTTGAGAAGTTGGCTGTTGAGCAATGCTCCTGCTGCCTCTTCTGCCAGAAAGTGCTAGCTGTGGTTTCCTTATATATTATCTTATGCAAATTGCCTTACCCAATTCCCAACAAAAGTCACTTAAAAATAATAAGTGAAAAATTTCAAAAATGGGGAAAATAGGTCTATTTACTGTAAAAATGCTCCTTATGGATTCTGATGGTAATGCTGATGATCGTGCTGTTTGCAACCAGAGGATATGCATCTACTCTAAGTGTCTGGACATGCACGGCGTGCGAATAGACTCACAAAAGTGCCAGATCGCTTCCTATTCTAGACTGACTTGACTGAACTGAACCCCGGTCATGCTATAGCTTGTCCACGGACGCATAGGGTTGGATGTGTCACTTGATACCAGTCTACCACACTTGGGTGATAGAAAGGTTATACCATTTTCCTCTTTTTATTAGCACACACACCCGAGAAGAAGGAAATTTTTAACGTCGTAGGAAACTATCCCAATAGACCTTAAAGATCTATGCGGCAAGGAGAGTTGAACTCAAGACCTGTTATTCAAGTGGGAAATGGCATAACCAATCTACCATACTTGGGTGATAGAAAGGTTATACCATTTTCCTCTTTTTTGTTAGCACACAAAGATACACCCGAGAAGAAGAAAATTTTTAACGTCATAGAAAATTATCCAAAGAGACCTTAAAGATCTATCCGAGGAGGAGAGTTGAACTCAACACTTGTTATCAAGAGGGAAATGACATAACCAATCTACCACACTTGGGTGATCGAAAGGTTATATACTATTTTCCTCTTTTTATTAGCGCACAACCCCCCCCCCCCACCTCGAGAAGAAGACAATTTTTAACGTCGTAGGAAACTATCCCAAGAGACCTTTCCGACGAGGAGAGGTGAACTCAAGACCTGTTATTAAAGAGGAAATGGCATAACATATCTACCACACTTGGGTGATAGAAAGGTTATACCATTTTCCTCTTTTTATTAGCACACTCACCGACACACACACACACACCCGAGAAGAAAAATTTTAACGTCTTAGGAAATTATCCCAATAGACCTTAAAGATTTATCCGACGAGGAGAGAATCTACCACGACACCACAAATAATCACTTCAAAACAGTTCACAGTTCACAATTGATTCGACACTGGCACGACGGAGTTTTGTGCCTAGAGATATTGGCCCCAAAGAGTGGCGCCCCTTTCGGTATTTCTTTTTTGTATTAATCTGCAACTCAAAGTACAAGTAAGTCGCCGGGACTCACTCTCAGACTCTGCGTCCAGATGCTCTGAGAAGTGAGAGCCCAAAGACTAATTTAAAGGGTTTACAAGGAGTGCTAAAAGCAGAGCACCAAAAGCTATGAAATCAAAAGCACTTTAAACAAAAGTAAAGCTCTCTCTCTCTTGCTTGTCAAATTAAAAGCAAAAGAGCGTCTTTCTCTCTCTCTCTCTCTGCCAAGCTACGTAGATCCAGCCCCTGCGTAGAAAAAGCATGTGATACCTCTGTAACTGACTTGGACACTCCAAGTCGAGAATCTACCGCGACACCACAAAATAATCACTTCAAAACAGTTCACAGTTCACAATTGATTCGACACTGGCCCGACGGAGTTCCGTGCCTAGAGATATTGGCCCCAAAGACTGGCGCCCCTTTCGGTATTTCTTTTTTTTATTAATTTGTGTTCAAAGTACAAGAGTATAGGCAGCACATCCTTCTTGAGTCTCGGCCAAACGAAGTATCTCTCTACCTCTTTCAAGGTGGTAGCAATGCCGCGGTGACCTGTAAAAGGTGGACAATGGCATTCCATCATAACCTTTTCCCTCAACGGCTGTGTAACGCA
Organism: Adiantum capillus-veneris; assembly: GCF_014529385.1. NCBI lineage: Eukaryota > Viridiplantae > Streptophyta > Polypodiopsida > Polypodiales > Pteridaceae > Adiantum > Adiantum capillus-veneris. The sequence continues at coordinate 20,217,060 of NC_140943.1, forward strand.
GAACATGGTTTTCCTCATCAAGTAGCCATCCCGAATGGAATATCCCGCTACTGTCTCCTCATCTCGTATCCATGTGAAAATGTCTGCAAAATCTGTATCCGTGGCATACTGATCGACCATATCCTCGAAGCTACTATGATGTATCACCGAAATAGCGAGAACCAATGGCTCGGAGACAAAGCATCTGCCACCAAATTCTTTTGTCCTTGCACATGGACAATCTGGAAGTGAAGCTGTGACAAGATGTTCGCCCACTGCATCTGCTTTTCTGATAGCTGCTTCTGTGACAAGAAGTAGCGTAAACTCTGATGGTCTGTGAAGACAGTAAAATCTACTCCGAGTAGGTAGTGCCGCCATTGAGTAAGAGCATGGATAACCGCCAAAATCTCTTTCTCATAAATCTGTGCTGTCAATTTCGGCCTTGAGAACAATCGGCTCTTGTAAGCAATGACATGGCCTTCTTGCATTAAGACCGTACCCAAACTACGACCACAAGCATCACAATATACTTCAAATGACTTCTGTAAATCCGACAAAGTCAAAACTGGTCCTGTAGTCAATTTCTCTTTCAATGTCTGAAAGGCAGTCACCTCTGTGGGTCCCCACGAGAAAGGGACTCCTTTCGGCGTGAAGATATGCAAAGGGGAAGCAACCTCTGCGAACTTTCTAATGAACCGCCTGTGGTACGAACACAATCCCAAGAAGCTTCTAACTTCATGGATATTCTTCAAATTGGGCCAATCACGGATAGGCTCTATCTTGGCCGGATCCATCTGCACTCTTGCTGCTGACACAACGTGTCCCAAAAAGCGTATCTCTGGGATGAAAAATTCACTTTTCTTCGCATTAATCACTAACTTGTGATCTCGTAATGCCTGAAAGACCTGAAGCAGATGTACTCTGTGTTCTGCCTCATCCTTAGAGAAAACAATGATGTCGTCAAAGAAAGTGCCAACAAATAGTCTATACTCTTGAAAAATCTTGTCCATCATCCGGTTAAATGTCGTAAAGCATTGGTTAGGCCAAAAGGCATTACCAAAAACTCAAATAACCCAAAAGTCTCTTCGAAAGGCTGTCTTGTAGACGTCTCCCAGTGCGATTCGGATCTGATGATATCCACTTTTCAAGTTAATCTTGCTAAAGCACAAGGATCCGTGAAGTTGGTCAAGTATATCATCGATTCTAAAAATCGGAAATCTTTTCTTGATGGTGATTTTATTAAGAGCTCTATAATTGATGCACATTCTCCAAGATCCGTCTTTCAACACTGGAGAGCAATACGGTGAAGTACTAGGTTGGACAAGACCCTTTTTCAAGAGTTCTTTCACTTGGTTCATAATCTCTTTGTTCTGGGCTTGGCTCACACAGTAAGGTGGCCGGTTCTAGGTATCAGATCAATGGTATGATCTTCAAGACGAGCGCCTGGCAGGCCCTCTGAGAAGCAATCGGCATGAGAGTGGTTTGAGGGGTGGCACTACAGGGAGTGGTTTGAGAGTGGTTTGTAGGAGGTTCCTTCAGGGCCGGTTTGAGGGGTGGCTCTGAGGTCTGCGGCCACTGTGCATGCACCTCATCGAAAGAAGTCTGGCTCATATATTTTGCAAATTTCGGGTCCTTCACAAAATTAAGCATCATCTTTGTTGCATCGCCGATCAATCGTCGATGCTCCATCTTTTTGAGCTCCGCTTGAGTAGGCCGAGGCGGGCAGTACTCCTCGCGTGAATCTTTGTTGTGATCTCTTTCCGCATCTCCGGATGTAGAGGAAGTCGACTAATCTTTGCGTGAAGCCATAAGTGCCGCGTAAAAAGGATCGGATTTCCTGTAGAAGAGAAATCGGCCGCGCTCTGATACCATTGTAATAGACTTGGACACTCCTCGAGAATCTACCACGACGCCACAAATAATCACTTCAAAACAGTTTATAGTTCACAATTGATTCGACACGGGCACGACGGAGTTCCGTGCCTAGAGATATTGACTCCAAAGACTGGCGCCCCTTTCGGTTTTTTTTTTTTTTGGTATTAATCTGCAACTCCAAGTACAAGTAAGTTGCCGGGACTCACTCTCGAACTTTGCGTCCAGATGCTCTGAGAAGTGAGAGCCGAGAGACTAATTTAAACGGTTTACAAGGGGTGCTAAAAGCAGAGCCCCAAAAGCTGTGAAATCAAAAGCACTTTAAAAAAAAGTAAATCTCTCTCTCTTGCTTGTCAAATTAAAAGCAAAAGAGCTTCTCTCTCTCTCTCTCTCTCTCTCTCTCTCTCTCTCTCTCTCTCTCTCTCTCTCTCTCTCTCTCTCTGCCAATTTCCGTAAGTAAAGCAAGGCCAAAATCTACGTAGATCCAGCCCCTGCGTAGAAAAAGCATGCCCAAAAACTGTCCACATTTTCCGCCACGATTTTCGGGGCTACCACATCATTGCCTCCTGTACACTTGCGACGTCAGCATTTCCGCGAGGGGCTCAGAAGGTGTGTGTGTGGTACTGAGCACGCCACGTCACTAGTTTGTGACACATACTTGGGTGAGAGAAATGAAATGAAATGTTATATTAACGAGAAAGTTACAATGTGGTGGATCTGATACAAAGTCAGAGTAACAAGTTAACAAAATGACAGAATGATAACATAAAATACTATGGAATCCTAAACTGCTAGGTGTGAGCTAAGCAGCTAGCTGGGATAGCTAGATCACAAGAGATCCAACATCGGTCGCTAGCGGATCTCATCAATCTCCTCCATGGTTCGTAGTCTGACCAGGTGTTGTGCATGTCAGGCCAAAGTGATCCGAATCTGAATCCGAGAGAGAGAGAGAGAGAGAGAGAGAGAGAGAGAGAGAGAGAGAGAGAGAGAGAGAGAAAGAAAGAAAGAAAGAAAGAAAGATTTTTAACGTCTATGTCAGGCCGAAATCGGCCTATGAGACAAATCAAATGTACATTGTGTGTATGTCATCCGTCTATCGGAAAGACAAATGAAACAAAATTGATTGATTGATTGATTGATAGAGAGAGAGAGAGAGAGAGAGAGAGAGAGAGAGAGAGAGAGAGAGAGAGAGAGAGAGAGAGAGAGAGAGAGAGAGAGAGAGAGAGAGAGAGAGAGAGAGAGAGAGAGAGAGAGAGAGAGAGAGAAATGAAATGAAATGATATATTAACGTCTTCAAAAGGCCAAAATGACCTATGAGACCGAGAGTGCTTCAAGCCTTTTATTATCTGGTTCATCTGGTGGTCAAGAGCTCTGTCCAGCTCTTTCTGCGAGTACAGCTTCTGCTTTTCTATATCTGTTTGTCCTTTCAGCTTTCCTCCTTACCTGAGAGGAGAATCAATGGCCTCACACGAGTGAATCTCATTAATTGGGTAATTCTTCAAGTGTTTCGCAAATAGCGGGTCTTTGGAGTACTTGATCAATCTTTTCACACACGTGTCAACCTGTAGTGGACGTTTGTACTCCGCTTTGGAAAACTTTCTCGCTGAAAATTTTCCCAATTCTTTATTCTTTTCTTCAGTTCCCACGCCCGGTTTCATCTTTTCTTTCCCTTCTTGTCGAGACGTGCTATCTCTGTCAGATTCTTCGCAAGAACCCACGTATATTGTTGGAGTCTTTTTGACTTATGCCCTTTAAGACAAAACGATGAAGACGGGAGCGCGCATGAGAAGGAAGATTCTTTCACAAACAAAAATCTTGTCCGCTCTGTTAGACGCTCCTCGAGAATTTGCGTGTGTTGCAGAAGGGATTGGATCCTCCGTAGAAGAGGAATGTTTCTGAGCTCTGATACCACTGTTACAAGCTTGGACATTTCAAGCGAGAAATCAATAGCAACACAACATAAGGATTGTTCAGCTGGTGCTTGTGAGCGTAATCAGACTTCATACTCCTTTGTGCACATGAAGATCATGCACAAATTGAGCATGACCCAGCTAGAGAAGCTGGTGTACTGCCAAGCGAAGGTGAGGCTAGTGCGCTCTTTCCATGCTTTGGGAAATCCCAAGCAGGTTTGAACTTTGTTCCATGCTACAATCCACTAAACGCTCGTAGATAGACTAGGTTGAGTTACTTGAAGTATCTCTAAATCTTTATGGAATTTGATCAATGTTGGTGCAGGTGGACCGAGCGGAGGTGAAGATGGTTTGAAACCCTATAGTAGGGGAGATAGATACTCATATCAGAGACGAGGAGGAGGAGATATTGCTAGAGCTTCATAGAAAGTTGGAGAGTGTGGATAGGCGAGTCACGAGGTCATGCGCTTGGGCCTTGAGCATCCCTCTCCAACAAGAGGCTGAATATCGTGAGAGAGCACGACGAGAGAGCATTCGATTTGGGAAAGCTTCCAGTGCACATGCCTCGGTTTGAGCGAACCCGGTTGTTCGTCTCATCCAGACTTCAGAGCAGCATGATCCACATGAGGATGATGCAGGCCCACCACGGGACCCAGGATTTACAAAGCCAGAGTATGATGATGTCACAAAGTGATGACGTGCTATGGCCATCTGGAAGAGAAATCATGGAGTGGACGAAACCCTAATAGACAGAAGCTTGAACCCTAAAAGAGATTCCCGTAAAATGCGTTGACATGCTGACGTGGCAGATCGTACGGACTTTCATGTTTTACGTTGTTGTGCTGACATGGCAAGACTGTACGGATTTCAGTAAATTACGCTATGCTCACAGCTTTTCCAGCTTCCAAGGCTAGCTTTTGGGCACAGAGCTTTTGGGTGAGACTCAAGAGTGCTTTTGAACTTGATGCTTTTGAGACTCTACTTTTGGGCATCCTTTGCACTGTTTATAAGAGCCCCCTGGGGCCTCACTGTGCAAAGCATCTGGACGCAGAGTCTGAGAGAAGAGGACCCTCGGGAGTTGTACCTTGATGTGATCAATAATAAAGAGATACCAAAAGGGGCGCCAATCTTTCGGGCCAGTGCTTATGGGAGCGGAACACCCCTGTGCCGTCTCTCTTGTTGTGACCCTTGGCCTCCTTGCAAGGCGGTCTATCTGTATGTGGCAGGGAGTCTTGATTCGAAAGAAGAGGTTTGAATTGAAGTTTGTATCCAAACACAAAGGATCCTGCTGTGTGCATCCATAGTAAGATAGTGCCGTGAGCACAGCCAACTTACTCTCTCTTGTTTTTACTCTGTGCTATGAATAATAAATCACAGTTCCAGTTTCTTCACATTTACTCAAATTTTATTGGGTTGTTTTCTACTCTGTGAGAAGATAAGCTTTTGATGCTCTATAGCTGCATCACGAAGTGTTAGAGACGAAGAATAGATGTTAAATCCTGTTTTTCCTGTTCTGAATTTTTGAGATTTTGGTTTTTCCAGCTCCAGAAGTTGCAGATGGAGGCCCACCATCGTACATTTGTAGGCTTAGTGGAAAAGATGCGTCCGAGAATTGGAAGTTTTGGCTAGAGGTATTTTCTCTAGCTTATGGGGCTTTTCCCTCCAAGTTTTTCTGTACCTTGCAGTTCTATTGTTTGGTTGTTATAAGAAGACTCTGTTCTTTTTCCTCTTTATCTTCATGTTAGTTTTTAAAAGGTGAGCCTTTGTTTTCAGCTTGACCTCCTAACCTCTTAGAGTTTCTCTTCTGTTTCTGCTGGGTAATTTATCATGCTTTAGTTTACCATTCTTTCTTTAATACACGCTCCCCCATATCCTCTCCAATGTAAGGGTCTCGTGAATTGAAACTAGAGCTGGTGGCTCTGGGGAAAAGAAGGTAAAAGAGATGCCAAATTCATGAAGGAACAGTTAAAAAGAAACTATATTCTTTAAGTGCATCTCAAGGGTCTCTGAAGGCAAAATTGTGAAATGGGAAAAAAATCTCGTCAAAATTCCTCATTGATAGTGCATGTGTGCGTTTGCGTGTGCTAGTGTGTACTCTCCAAACCTCCGTTAGAGTACATTGGAGCATGGTGTTTGACCCTCTATTGGCTATTGATGAATTGCACGAATGCCACTTTAGGCCTTCGAAGCGTCTTCGAAAGTGGTTGATGTTTGGGGCATGCGAGGTGATTTGACTCTTTGTCCATTGGCTCGACAAATCGATAGGTTGGGTCATCGTCATTGTCCACTTTTGCATACAATACGACAAACCATATCAGCCCATTCCTCATTATAGATATCAGGTGCGGTTGTGAGATGTGAGCATTTTGTGCAGGGATAAGGATTATTATCTACATAATATGAGAATTTTCAACCAAATGAATGCATCTTCTGCTGCAGCCTGATCAACGGGTAGAAGAGCTGCTAGCTCGTTTTGGCATTGTACATACTGCCACTCTGGTGGGAAAACAAAGTGTTGAGAGTGTGGAACAGAAAGTCGCCTTTAAAGGGGCTATTATTTTTATGGCAACTTCTTGATCAAAGTTTTCCCAAGAATTTCTTGTCTACAATGTACAGCAGCTTAGGAGAGCTCTCTGCACATGTTTTGGAATTGTTTGTGTCTGAATGCTCTGATCACCGCATCTCTTCTTTGGTTCCCCTTTGATTTCCTTCCTTTGGCTCTGGGAAGATATCCTGACTGTTTGATTTCTTTGCATCTCAAACCTTGTATCTCTTGTTCCACCTGGGTCAGATTCTGGACTTTGTGAAGCCTCAGAAAAAATGCTGCCACATTTGAGCATTCAAGCTTTGATGCTGAGACGCTCGTGTAAAGATGTTTGTATCAATCCTTGCAGACAGCCTTGTCTCAAAAGGACTTACAGCTTTCCATAAAAAGAGAGTGTGTGTGTATTTACCACTAAGACCCATATGTTACTTTCTGCCCAGAATGACAAATGTACTTAAATTGAATGATGATGATCTAAATTAAATCAAACTTCAAGTAAGACGAGCAGTTTTGATTGATAAAGGCTGCTAATCTAAATATTTAGTTAAAGGGCTGCATCAAGGAAGGCTCGCTGCTGCTCCCGCACGCTCCCCTCCCTCCCCCCCCCCCCCCCCCGCCAGCGTTCTCCTCTCCCCCCGCCTGCGCGCTGCCCCCTGCCTGCGTGCTGTCCCAATCCCGCGCTGCTCTGCCTGCGCCCAGCCAGCACGCTGTCCAGCCCGCTCCCCCCCCCACTGCTCTTTCGCTGCCCGCACTCTCGTTTGCTGCCCGCTGCCCCCGCACACAGTGAACTCCATCTCCACTCGCCCCCACCTTTGTGCACCTTTAAACCCCCCCCCCCCCCCCCCCCCCCCCCCCCCCCCCCCCCCCCGAAGGCCTCACTTGTTCAGCCCTGCAGTGGAGTTCTAGTTGGGACTTCACTCGCCGAGTTCTCAGGTGTTTGTCTTCACGCCCCCCCCCCTTTCCTACACAGCAGCACACAAATGGAAGCTCATGCTCCGCCCCAGAGGGACTCCTCAGAAGCCCCCTCGCCCGACCATGCTGAGCCCACCATCCGACTTGCTCTTTCACTGACAGAGCAAGCGAGCCTCGCAGCAGAGGTGGAGCGCCTTCAAGCGACCTCCGTCATCTGCAAGATTCTCGGCATCAAACCCAGCAGAGGAGAGTTGCGTGATCTTCTCCAAGCCCGCCTTCTCGCTGAGGTGGACAAGACCTTGGACGTTCAGATCCTTGGACGAGGCTACTACCATATCGAGTTTGAGACCTCCGAGATGGCGTCCAAGGTCATCGCCATGAGCCCCTTGACCATCCGAGCAGTTCGAGCCCACTTTCGACAATGGAGACATGGTTTTAACCCTGCTTCAGATGTCTCTTTCTGCTTCCCTGGTTTGTGGAGGGAGTATTTACCACTTTTGTCCAGGATAGGCTCAACGATTGGGACTATCTTGGAGACACCTCGCACGGCAGCCTCAGTAGCTGCCAAGGCGATCGGCATTCCCTTTGCGTTCTGGTTAGGGACACTCACACTCTCCCGAAGGTCATCCTACTTCCTCGGGTGAGTGGGGGTTGGTGTAGACAGAGCGTGGAGTATTCGGGCCTCCCAAATCAGTGCTTCATTTGTCGACAGATGGGCCATCTTGCGAAGGCCTGTCCACGGAGGAGGCCCCAACCTACACCACAGGCCCAGGCCCAGCCCCAGCCCTCAGGGACTGGCCAGCAGCCACAGCCAGAGACACAGAGCACACAGGTAGAGCCACCCTCCGAGCGTGGGGCTCCAGTGGAGGAGGGATGGCAGCAAGTTCGTGGTTGACGATGGCAGGGGCCACAGCGGCAGTCTGGCACTCAGCGTGGTCCTCAAGCGCCTGCCCAGCAGCAGTGGGTTCCCACGGGGACCGATTTGGTCCCCTTGAGCAGGACGAGGTCTACTGCTCCCGCCGCCTCTCCTCCTCGCCCCTCTACCTCTGCCGACCCCCCTCGCCCCTCTTTTCCCCCTCCTTCCCCTGCTCCTACACTCCCCCTCCCGCTCCAGTCCCATAGTCGACCCAGGGGGTAGGGCCATCCCCGGTTGCTAGGAGATCTCTAGGCAGCGCCTTTGCCATGAGTCGCTTGGCGAGAGAGGGACAGTCTTTCTTGCGACCCCCTCTTCTTGTACAGACGTCTCCCTTTGCAGCAGTCCCTCGTGGTCTGACGAGCTTCGACATTCGGCGCCGATGGGACTTCTTTGCCTATGACTTCGCACGCTTTCTCGGCGACGTCTCATCAGACTTTGAGGCAGCTTGCTTCAGGGTTCATGTTTTGTTCCTTGCAGCTAGGGGGGTAGAGGCCTTAAACTCAGCGGTTGGCTTCTCTTTTCCCCTTTGCGGCAGGGACCAGACTGAGTGGACTCTCGACTCAGTGTTGGAGTGGCTACAGACACAAGCCCTAGAGTTCTCTCACCACATGGGAGACCTAGGAGTTACAGACATGCTTCAGACTCTTTGGCCATTGGCCAAGTTTGCTGTGACTCCTCCAGATGCAGCAGGATGTAGACACATTGTGGTTCATTTCTTTGCTGATATGCAGTGCCCGCCATGCTATGTACACATTCATGAGGACTCCTGGACAAAGGAGGTTGCTTTACGCATGGCTTTGTCTATGTGGGCTTGGGCCAGGTACTCTTTGCAGTCACGCCTATCTAGAGGATGCTAAGATGCGGATTACTCCCCATCCAAGCCAGCCTCGAAGATAGCACATTTAGCTGTTGCAGTAGCATCTGTTCTCTCTCGCTCCCCATGAGGATCGTCTCATGGAACGTGCAGGGATTTGGGGGGCCCCAGTTTCAGCGTCAAAGGGGCCGACTGCGTCAGGAGCTTCAGCGATGCCTTGTGGGAGGAGAGATTGACCTCCTTATGCTACAGGAGCATCATCTTTGTGAGAGCCGCATTAGACGATGTGGTCAGCTTTTGCGTGGACGATATGATACTTTTTGGTCAGCTGCTTTTGGACCTGGAGGCATCGAGGGTGGGGTATGTATGACTATTGCGGATTCTTTGCAGTAGGCCATTGTGGGCAGAGGGATTATTGTGCGAGCAAGGGCTCATTGGATCATTATGCAGGTTCAGGGTTGCCTTGTGGGCTTCCTCAACATCTATGCGCCCAATGTGGCGAGTGCACGAGCAGAGTTTTGGTATAGATTGTTGAGTCTGTGCTGCAGGCAGAGCAGTGGTGCATTAGGGGTGACTTCAACATGTTGGAGGACCCCTCTGACAGGATTGGTGGTAGCCATGCTATTGTGCATGGAGTTGAGCTAGTAGCTTGGGAGAGGTTTTGTATGACTTTGAGGGTTTCAGATGTGTGGCAGCACTCTAGCTTTGTGAGGCCCCCAAACAACCCGGCCTTCTTCCGTTCGGACCGCAGAGTGGGAGGAGTGAATCTATCGCGGATACATCGCTTCTACACTAGTGACCACTTCTGTGACTTGGGTGGGACAATTGGCATTGTGGCAGGGACTTCCTTCTTGGACCATGCACCGGTGATCCTCACAGTGGCAGCTAGGCAGAGGAGGGGGAGCACGATGCTTCGCATCCCTGAGAGGGTCTTGCTGGACTCTACACTCAGAGAGCGTGTGGAGGCTCTTTGGACAGAGAGCCTAGACATGCAGGATTCTCCTGCTGACAGAGTGGTCTCAGGACTAGCTCAGCTTAGTCGTTTCTTTCTCCAGGAGTCTTTGGCTCGCCTGGCTGCAGCGAGAGTGGAGGAGCAGGTCTCCGACGGGGCATTGCTTCCTCACAAAGGATGCAGGAGCAGCATCCAGACAGTCCTTGGTTGGAGGAGCAGCTATAGCAGGCTCGCCAGGAGCTTGTTAGCACAAAGGAGCGGCGCCATGAGTTTGCTTTCCATCGACAGGCATCTCAGTGGACGGAGGCGGGTGACAGAGTGACTGGTGCTTCCTTTGAGGCAGTGGGGCCTCGATATACGCATGCCAAGGTCAGCCAATTGAGGAGGCCCGACAGTTCTGAGCCAGAGGACATGCATGTTGTTGCTATTGACTTTTACCGTGAGTTACTGTCCGCAGAGCCCCAGTCAGAGCGTCACGATGCATGCAGAGAGCAGGTATGGGCACAGATGCCTTGTTTTTTGATTGAGGAGATGCGTCAGAGGCTTGAGCTGCCACTTCAGCTTGAGGAGTTGCACACGGCTCTTAGTGCACTCCCCCATGGTAGCTGTCTAGGTGAGGATGGCTTGACTCCCAGTTTTTTCCTGGAGTACTGGGACTTGCTTGGCCCAGATCTCTGTAGTTCATTTCAGTACATCTTGCACACAGGAGAGATGCCTGACAGCATGAGTGAGAGCCAAATCTACCTCATTCCCAAGGAGGGTGGCTCCTTGGATGAGATTCGACAATGGCGCCCCATCACCATCCTCAACTCAGCCTACAAAATTCTTGCCAAGGCTCTAAGTTTGAGGATTCAGCCACTTCTAGAGAGCCTTATACATGGGACTCAGACAGGTTTTGTCAAAAAGAGTAGTATCCTTGACAACATCTTTACTTTTTGGGAGGCTTCCGCCTTAGCGCGGCTCCGTGGTGAGGATCTGGTGATTCTTCTTCTCGATTTTGAGAAGGCCTACGACAGAGTTGACTGGGACTTTCTGGAGGGCACTCTACGCAGGATGGGCTTCTCAGATGCTTGGATCAGAGGGGTGTCAGCTGTGTACGGACGGGCACACAGTCAGGTACTCTTGTTAGGAGGTAGAGGTGATCGTTTCATGCTCACACGTTCGGTCAGACAAGGCTGCCCTCTTGCCCCCTTCCTCTTTCTGTTCTATGCTGAGGCGATAAGCAGGTTTTTGGTGTCACAGCAGGTTGGTTTACGTGGCTTAGCTCTTCCTATTCGGGGAGATGAGCTACTGGACACTGAGTTTGCAGACGACTCAGCATTGTACTTGGATGGCCAAGAGGCCAACCTTCACACGTGTGAGTAGGCTCTAAAGACCTTCTGTTGTGCATCTGGCGCACTGATCAATTGGAAAACAACAGTGGCTTTCTCGGTTGGTAGTGCTCCTATACGCGATTGGATGCCAGTTGAGGGTTTCAGGTGGATCCCCCCAGGGACTGCAGTTCGATACTTGGGTTGTCAGGTTGGTTTGGACTTGTCTCCCGAACAGCAGATTGCCCCCTCCTCCTGTCTATCAGGAGGAAGTTGTTACATTGGAGCTCCGCACGACTTTCTTTGGCAGGGAGAGTTGTAGTGGCCAACCCAAGTGTTGTTGGCTACTATGTGGTACATCACTTCTTGTTGGATCTTCTCGAGTTCTTGTATCAGCCAGATAGAGAGGCTGATTAGGAACTTCCTTTGGTCAGGGCGTGACTCAGATAGCCCGTGCCAAAGTGGCTTGGCAGGTCATCACGCTTCCTTGTTCTCAGGGAGGGCTTGCGATCATAGACCCAGCAGAGCAGAGCCCTTCTTGGGAAGTTCATCGTTAGAGGAATTCTTCCAGGTGTGGAGCCCTTGAAGGAGTTCTTGCTACAGCGGCTTCGTGCTAGGGTGCCTCAGGCTGGAGGCCCTCGGCGGCCTTCGACCAGATGGATCTTCACAGAGATGCGCAGAGTTGGCTTGAGCAGGAAATTGGAGGACCGCTTCGCTGTGAGTTTCCTTTGATCTTGGGAGCATTTGCGGCGAGGCCTGGAGCAGCGTCAGCCTACTTGCACGGAGGAGCGCTTGAGATAGCCCCTTGTTTCGAACTTCATGGTTAGCACTCAGAGAGGCCACTTGGTTGGTAGTCGGCCTCATGTTTCCTGGGGTCCCATGGCAGCGGGTCCAGCACGTTCTTTAGGTGACTAGTTACAGTTTTCAGGCTTGTCAGAGGAGCTGCAGGGCTATCAGCTACCTTGCATAAGAGGGGTGCAGAGCATGTGCCAGGACATCTCAGAGGCAGTACCAGCTGAGTGGCTCACACCTCTCGAGCCAGCAACGCCCAGATGGATGGGAGACTTCACGCGACTGGAGTTTCTCATCTCAGTTCGGGCTTGCTCAATGACTGTACCCTCCCTGTTTTTCGAGTTACAGGGTGAGGGACGCTTACAGCAAGTTGCAATAGAGGCCCCGCAGGTGGCAGAGTGCTGTTTTCAGAGGATCCGAGTGGCGGGCATCTGTGGGAGGACTTGTGTCATAGATCCTGACCCAGCAACTCTTGAGAGTGGACACTGGAGACTGTGGGCTTGGGAGAGCTGTCCAATTGCACGAGTACAATGGGATCCTGGAGCACAGCAGGTGTGGCTTCGTGTTCTTCGGCTGATGCCTACTCTCTCCACGGCTCGACAGTACACTTGGGGAGCAGCGGCTTGGTCCACCCTCACGGGCCCGGCACTTCAATTTGAGCTATCTTCCACTAGCAGGATGATAGTGATGCAGGGGGGGCGACCTACACTCTAGCCTGCCACAGAGCTTACTCCACAGGAGTGGTGCAGTGAGAGAGAGGAGTGTTGGGAGCTCATCAGTGGCCTGACACTCTGGTTCATCTGGCGGGCCCGTTGCTTCCGTATCATGGAGGCTCGCCCTGTACCACCAGGAGAGACTGTTCGCGATCTTTGGCTAGAGCTGATCCACACTCTCAGAGGACAGCTCGAGAGACTCTAGGGCAGCTCCGACCGCATGCGGGAGCGCAGAGAGGCTTTCCTTTGACTCTGGTGTCCTGGGCCTTTTTTCACCATGGTCCAGGGTGTACTCAGATGGCACTACCGTCCACCTGTGTGGCTTTTCCCTCCTCCCATTCCTTGATTTAGCCTCATTCTACATATGCTGTTTTTTCATTGGGAGAGTCTCCCTATCATGGTTGTTCTAGGTCTCTCTTGAAGAGGTGGTTGTAGCCCTATGGGCAGTTTCATTAACTAATAGAAGGATCTTTTTCTCGGAGAAAAAAAAAAAGGGCTACATCAATCCCTTCTTGCTGATTGTATCGAAACTGTGAAAGTGGCTTATTGAACTTACCGACAGGGCAAACTTGGCTTCTCCTCAATTTGCAATTTTATGCTCCTTCCCCTCCTTCAGACACATCAATGGTTTGTGCTCTTAATTTTCTTATGGATCACCTATACCTAATTCTCAACTCTCAGCAAGCCCTCAGTCTAGCGGAGCCCTTTTGTTGCTGAATTGGTTTTATCTGACAGAAAACTAATTCTAAATGAATTATTGGTATTTTAAGTGAGAGGGTTTTTTTCACTGGAGACATCCGAGTACAGATATTTCTAGTGCGTCATTCGGTGTAGTGACAGGAGCACTGCGAACAGGAATATCTGTAAGACCATCAGGAACTGGTACTTCTGATGCGTCACATCGGATGGGTGACAGGGAGCATGGGGAAGAAGTATTCGACCATTTGAGAACGGACATCTCTAATGTGTCATAGGAAAGGTCACATCGAGCATTGCGAAGGAGTTTGTACCGTGAGTTCGGTAGGAAAGGACTATGTGTTGGGTATTCCTGATGCGTCACATGGTGTGGTGGGGTATCGGAAAGGGAATAGCCCATATTTGCAAAGAAATTCCGATCCGAGGATGAGCAAGCACTTGAATGAAGATGGGTGCAAAGGAAATACAGTTGCTTTCTGAGAAAGCAGGTTACTTTTCGGGAAGGCAAACGCTTTCTTGCGAGGAAGTCTATGTCTGCATTGCATCCGTGCATGTGGTTTACTCCAGGGACGCTTGGGAAGTGTTGTGTTAGCATTGTTTTCAGCTTAGAAGGTTTCACTGAGTTTTTAATCGGTTCACACCATTTTTTTAAAAGAGACCGGCCACCCACTTGATAAGTGGGCAGCCGCAGAAAAAATAAAGCACCGATAAGGCTAGCGCCCCCACTCTTCCTCTCTTTTTGGCAGAAGCAAAAGTAATCTCTCCTCTCTCTATCTGAGGCGCCCCCAACTTGTCTTATTTCTGCTGGAAGGATGCCCCCTATTCCTACTGGCTGCCAGGAGCAATAAAAGCAAACTCTCTCTCTCAGAGCACCAGAAAAATGCCAGCGCTAGCAAGCTGCTGCAGATTTCAGCGGTGATGGTGACACTGCCGGTGAGTCCCATTGCTGCCCCGAGTGTACCAAATGTCGCCAAGACCATGTAGGCGGGCTCCATTGTGAAGAAATGCCTACAAAGATCGAATCCATTGCAGCAAGCTGCCATTTTTCTCTGCTTTCAGCCCATAAACGACGAGGACGGGCTGATTTACGAGACGGAACCCGAGAGCACACTCGTTCTGTGTGTAGCCTTGGGAGTGAGGATTCTCTACGACAGGAACTTTTCCGGGAGGTTTCTTTTCGAGAACCGAGTTGCGTTTCGAGCGTCAAGGCTTTGAAGGTAACATTTTTCTCGTTATGATCTCTGAGTATTTGTTTGCAGGTGTACTTCCTCTTTGCTAGGGAGTAGGAGCAGGGGAAGGCGTGAGCCTATGAAGGAGAAAAGCGCTCTGAGAAACTAGAGCCAGATCAGCCCAACGGTTTCGTACCCAGAATTTGGGTAGATCCACGGATCTGAGAGTGGTAGACTATTGAGTTGTGATCCAGAAGTTGAAGATTCCCAAGGAAGGACTTCGTGTTAGAGAAAAGAGAGTTGTTCTCTAGGCAGAGGACTCTGGAAGCAGAGTCGGAAAAGAGTTGCAGAGATGCCATGCCCTGAGTCTGGAAGGTGAGATCCAGAGACGAGAACTTAGATTCTTGAGGATTTAGAATAAGAAACGGCATTTCCTTGGAATAGGGTTTTGCCCTAGGGAGGGGAAGCTGAGGCTTCTAGGAACCATGGAGTCATGTTCTAGAATGAACGTGGTAATACTCTAGTCAAGTGTAGCACGGATAATGTGTCGTGCTCTCTACAGTGGGTGGTCCTCAGTGCAATGTGCGTGACAATCTCACTCAAACAGACTGAAGAGAAAGGAAACAATAGACATCAACAGAGCTCACAAAGACACAACAGTAGACCAGAATATATGACTCAACTATCTCAAAGATTGATACAGACTCTGACGTGGCAGCACATTCAACTCCAGCCCAGGATTCACAGGTACAATGGGGTTGTCGAGGCTCAGATGTGCTAGGATGGTGAAGACGTGCTCTGTATATAGACTCACTCTAGACGAGTACGTACAAGATGCTCTGACCAAACGCTACTACTCATATATACCATCATAAAGAGCCACCAACGGCTCATAAATAACATCACCTAAGTCTATCCCCACTGGGTGGCGGAGGTGACCTGGCCACGATGTCCACTAAACCACCGTATCCTTGCCACGTGTCTCTGCCCAACGAGTCCGTTTATTGTGAACCGACCAGACCAAAGACCAACTGAAAACTAAGTGTCCCGTGAAAGTGACACTGTAGCCTGCTACAGGTTGCCCGCCACAAGACCGTTGCCCGTCCTGGAGAGCGGAACTGAAGAACTGAAATATCGACGATCTACTGTTGGTGATCGGATGATGGAGGAGGAGGAGGAGGAGGCTGGTAGAAAGGTGGGTAAGGAGATGGAGCCATGTGTATGGTGAGGGGTAGTGGCCATGAGGAGGGTACATCTGATATGGAGTAGCCACCCCATGAGCAACAGACTGAGTAGGGGAGTAGATGGAGCGGGTGGAAACCCAGAAAACGATTGAGTAGGGTGAGTAGGTGGAGCGGGTGGAAACCCAGGAAAAGATTGGGTGGGCTAAGATGGTGGAACAGGTGGTTGGAATCCAGGGAAGCTGTAGAAAGGCTGAGGGAAGGAGGTGGACTGGGAGGGGGAGGCCATAGAGGGTCCATGAAATTGTGATGAAAGCGAGCCTGGTGGCTTCTTAACCATGAATTCACCGGGTTGCTCGGGAAGCTTGGCAACACGAGACTTGGTTTTAGTCATAAGCTCTGCAAAAGTCTCCTCTGGCTGGAGCACCATGTTGGCCAACTCATCCAACACTTTCTCTTGGTAGTCACCTGGCGTGAAAGCTGCACAGAATTGTTGTCTTAAGTCTGCCCAAGTTGCAAAATGATTCTCCGCAAACTGGTTGTACCATTTGTCCGCTAAGCCTTCCAAGGTGGATGGAAAAAGTACGAGCTAAGCATCTTCTCTGTTAAGACCACGTCCCCTACAGAGAGATACGAACCTCCGTGCATGGTCGTCAGCATCTTCTGAAGAGAGTCCTTTGAAGGTGGGGAACTTGATGTTTACCTTGGCCAACACACTAGCCAACGCCTCCATAGCCCCTTGCTAAGCATGTTGCTCAAAAGCCTACTGTAGCAGAATAGGAGAGAGCTTTGCTAGAGAAGGTGATCTGGAAGATGTGGAACCGGATGAAGGAATGGGGGATTTCGTATGTGGAGGTATGGGTGATGAGGTTAATGGACTTCTACTAGATACCAAAGGTCGTCTTCTGTTATAGTACTTTAGAGGGCTCAGTAGTGCGCTTTGACGCTCGACTGACGGCCTTGTATGTGTCATGCAGTGACCACGAGTCCTACCAAGCTTTGGGCAAGAAGACTCTAACGAAGGGTTGAACAACACTGGTCTAGACTAGGACAAGTGAGAATAGGGACTAGACCACCTGGTCGAGGACGAGTGACTAGACCACCTAGCTGGCAGGACGAGGAGGATTGGACCAGGGCGAGGACGAGGACTGGTTGGACCAGGGCGAGAGAGGTTCAGAACAGTAGACTATCTACACAGTGCAAGCAAGTGTGCAAAGCTAGGTAGCAACCAATTAGCTTCACGATTTGAATCTCAACAAAGAGTGAGACTTCATTTGAGGTCCCACCGTGATCGCCAAAATGAGAGCACCTGTAGCGCGGATAATGTGTCGTGCTCTCTACAATGGGTGGTCCTCAGTGCAACCTCACTCAAACAGAGTGAACAGAAAGGAAACAATAGACATCAATAGAGCTCACAAAGACACAACAGCAGACCAGAACATATGACTCGACTATCTCAAAGACTGATACAAATTCTGGCGTGGCAGCACACTCTGCTCCAGCCCAGGACTCACAGGTACAATGGGGGTGTCGAGGCTCAGATGTGCCAGGATGGTGAAGACATGCTCTGTGTATAGACTCACTCTAGACGACTACGTACAAGATGCTCTGACCAAATGCTACTACTCCTATATACCATCATAAAGAGCCACCAACGGCTCATAAATAACATCACCTAAGTCTATCCCCACTGGGTGGCGGAGGTGACCTGGCCACGATGTCCACTAAACCACCGTATCCCTGCCACGTGTCTCTGCCCAGCGAGTCCGTCTAGTGTGAACCGACCAGACCAAAGACGAACTGAAAACTAGAGCAACTGTAAACTGTCCGTCCTGTGAAAGTGACACTGTAGCCAGCTACATCAAGTTTGATACTTTTGACAGAAGGAAAGGTGTCTTGAAAGCTACCGCTTTCATTCGAGAGTTTGAAGTTGCCTTTGCAAATGGTAATTTCTTAGAAGCATCAAAGATGATGCATGTGATTAAGCATTACAAGGGGACTGCAAGTGCTTGGTGGTATACCAAAGCTCTGCAAGCCAGTACTGTGTCGATCTTCTCACTCTATCTCTCTCTCTCTCTATCTAGTTCTCTCTATATCCTCTGGCTTCAGTATTAAGTGATAAATTCTATTTATCCGAGTATATTCTATATTGCTATGCGCTCCCGTTTGTGACACCTGAAGCGTCACAGGGGTCAGAAAAGGCCAACAAGGATAAGGATTCAGCCGGGACTTCTGGAGTGTAGACAAAGAAACAAAAAAGGAAGCCTTTTGTGCGAAAGTCGCTCGAGGAAAAGGTCTTAATGGCTGAGAACAAATGCTTTATATGCGAGCAGCCTGGTCACTTTGCTACAAATTGTCCCCAAAGGAAAAGACTAGCTGACTCAGATGATAAAGAGGACTAGAAAGGCAAGAAGCCTAAACCCACGACAGGTTTGGTGCCAAATATGGTGGGTGATAGGCCCAGTAGAGATGCCTTCGAGTTATGCAGAGGATAGGGTAAAGTTAGAGATCAGACGGCACTCATCTTCTTTGATCCAGGTGCCAAAGAAAACTTTATCTCACCAGAGTTAGCTATGAAGCTGGGCATCAGAGCTTAAGAGATGGGGTACACAACAGAGGCAGGGTTGGCATGTCTTGGCCACTCAAAGTGGGTTACTCCCATTATTGGAAAGCTGCGTCTGCATATTCAGTCATATGTAGACACAAAAGAATTTTATATCATGCCATTGGAAGGGTGCAATGCGCTACTTGGAATTCCGTGGATGTTCAGAGTACATGGCGTGCTGGATGCCTTCAGGAAGACGATCACCCTTCAACATAGGGGAAAAACTCATGTTTTGGATGTAAAGCTCAAAGGGGGGTCTGTCCCTATTGTATCTGCTTCGGCTATCACTTCTGTAATAAAGAATCATCTTTCTATGTACTTGATTTTTGCATGGTCGCAATTTTCGCTAGAGTGACCTGAGGATCATCGGATAGATTTGGTGTCAGGGTATAGCCCACCAAATAGACCTCCCTACAGGGTTAGCGCGGCGCAGCAGAAAGAGATTATAGGCCAGTTTGAGGAGTTATTAGAGAAGAGGCTGATTCAGCCTAGTTCTTCACCCTTTTGCTCCTCAGTGCTCCTAGTGCAGAAAAAGGATGGCTCATGGCGCATGTGTATTGATTACCGTGCGTTGAATAAGAATACCATCAAGAATAGGTTTCCTATTCCTAGGATTGATGATATTCTCGATCGTTTAGAGGGTGTTGCAATTTTCAGCAGGATAGACCTTAAGAGTGGGTATCATCAGATTCGTATAAGGCCAGAGGATGTGCACAGGACTGCGTTTAGAACGACATTTGGTCTTTATGAGTTTCTAGTGATGCCGTTTGGGCTAACAAATGCTCCTGCCACGTTCAACAGAATGATGGACCGGATTTTCCGCTTGCATCAACAGTTTGTTGGGACGTTCTTCGAATGACATGATAGTATATTCGAAGAATGAAGAGGAGCATAGGCGTCACTTGACCATTGTGTTCGAAGAGCTGCGCATTCGGCTACTTGTCAATCCTAAGAAAAGTGAATTCTGCCTCGAAGAGATCCACTTTCTTGGCCACATAGTCTCAAAGGATGGTGTCAGAATGGATCCCGCAAAGGTCAAAGCTATGAAGACATGGCCAGACTTGAAGACTATGCACAATGTCAGAAGCTTTTAGGGATTGTGTTCCTACTATAGAAGGTTTATCAGGAATTTAGCAGAGATAGCATCACCTCTTCACGCATCACAAAAGAAAGATGTCACTTTCAGATGGACCCAAAAAAGAGATTCCAGCTTTTAGTCTCTTAAAGGAAAAGTTGACTTCAGATCCAGTAATTGTTTTGCCAGATCTCAGGAAGTCATTTGTGGTCCAGTGTGACGCGTGTGGTAGTAGCATTGGAGCAGTGCTAATGCAAGATGGACGGGTAGTAACTTATGAAAGCCGAATTTTGCAAGTGCGAGAGAGGACTATGCAAGTCTATGAGAAAGAGCTCTTGGCCGTGATTTATGCGCTTTCTAGCTGGAAGCACAACCTCTTAGGTGCTGATTTTGTTGTCCAAACAGACCATCAGACATTGCGATACTTCTTGACTCAGTCAAAGTTATCCGAAAAGCATATGCGATGGGCAAACATTCTTTCCATGTTCCACTTCCAGATTATGCATGTGGAAGGCAAGAAGAATGTTGTGGTTGATGCGTTATCAAGAAAGCCACAAATTTAAGCTGTGTCAATTTCTTATCATCATGAGCTTGATGACATGAGGGAACAATATGCTACTGATGAAGATTTTGCAAGGATCTTTGAACAATTGCAAGATGGGCAACATCATGAGCACTACCTCCTCAGAGACTGTTTTATGATGATGCATGGCAGACTTTGTGTCACTAGGCCATTGCGACATAAGGTCATGGTAGAAAGTCATGTCCCATCGTATGCAGGGCATCGTGGTATTGATGTGACAGTTAAAGCGGTAGAGACATTCTTCTATTGGTCTACCTTGAGGAGAGATGTGGATGCCTTCGTGCGAGCATGCGTGATTTATCAAAAGGTCACGTTTGACAGGCAAAAGGCACCAGGGTTGTAACAACCACTGTCAATCCCGGATAAGCCATGTGAAAGCATTGCTACGGACTTTATCTTTGATCTTCTAAGAACGCCGACAGGGAACGATGGTATATGGACCATTATTTGCAGGTTCAGCAAGAAGATAAAATCTGATCAGATGGCACGTTTATTCATGTACATTGTGTTTAAGTACCATGGTATGCCATAATCGATTGTTGGTGATCGTGATCCTCGCATGACAAGTTTGTTGTGGAGAGGATTGTTTGAGAACATGCCTTTGTGCGAGCATGCGTGATTTGCCAAAAGGTCACGTTTGACAAGCAAAAGGCACCAGGGTTGTAACAACCACTGTCGATCCCGGATGCCTTGGTGCGAGCATGCATGATTTGCCAAAAGGTCACGTTTAACAGGCAAAAGGCACCAGGGTTGTAACAACCACTGTCGATCCCGGATAAGCCATGGGAAAGCATTGCTACGGACTTTATCTTTGATCTTCTAAGAACGCCGACAGGGAACGATGATATATGGACCATTATTTGCAGGTTCAACAAGAAGATAAAATCTGATCAGATGGCACGTTTATTCATGTACATTTTGTTTAAGTACCATGGTATGCCATAATCGATTGTTAGTGATCGTGATCCTCGCATGACAAGTTTGTTTTGGAGAGGATTGTTTGAGAACATGGGCACTACGCTTAAGTTCTCGTCTTCGTTTCATCCACAAACTAATGGACGATCAGAAGAGGCTAATTCTACTGACTTGGATCTGCTGAAATGCTATGTGTCAGATAATAATGCCAAGTGGGAACAGTATTCGCCTATGCTTGAGTATGCGTACAATAATACGGTGCATTCGTCAACTGGCAAGGCACCTTTTGAGATTGTTGAAGGTGGCAAAAAGACTCCTCCCATTTTGCACACAAAGGAGAAGATCTTTGAGGCAGATCGATATGTTGAAAACATGGATGAAATGTATAAGAGAATTAAAGTTGCCTTGGAGAAGACTTGGGCAAAGCAGAAAAAATTGCTAATCGTCACCGTCGTGAATTGCTGTTATCACGTGGTGATTGGGTTCTGTTAACGTTCGAGAAGGCAAGGTTAAAGAAGATGAAGGGCAAGGAACGGTTGTTTCCTAAGCTCAGCATGCATTACTATGGGCCTTTTCAAGTGCTTGACAAGATCATCGATGTTGCTTCTAGGTTGAAATTGCTTGATGCGTGGAAGATTCATAATGCGTTTCACGTGAGTCTTCTAAGACCCTTCGTAGGTGATGTACCAGAAGATATGTCAGATGAGGATCAGCCAGAAGTTGAGGAACTTGATGAAATTTTGGTTCCTGAGCAGATTTTGGCACATAAGGAAAGAAAAGTTAAGGGACAAGTTGCAAGACGCTATTTGGTGAAGTTCAAGAACTATCCACTTATGGATGCAAAGTGGATGGAAGAGCATGAACTGTCAGAGTCACCAAATGTATTGCAGCTTTACCTTGAGGCCTGTGGGTTACAGCCTACTTATGCCCTAACCCAACGTGTACAAAGGAGGGGTAATGATAGGGCTAGCACATCAAACGTACATATGAATTAAGTGTAATAGATAAAACTGACAAAAGTATGAAGGTCTCATAAAGTCATTTGTGTCTATGTATAACGACCTTTCTTGCGGATACATGCGATGATAAAAGAGTGCTAACAACACAAAATCATCAATGGCATGTATTTATGGTATGCAATCAAGGACGTTTGCGATTTCAAGAGGGGGGTACATCACAAGGACGTGGCAACTAGGGGGGTTTGTCACAAGGACGTGGTAACTGCTAACCTTAGTTGTTGGTTTCTTTCCAATGATTTTTGTTTAATTTATAAGACCCTCTTTTTGAAGTTGCAAATGGTCGGACATTGTATGGCCAATGTGAACGGTAGTTTCACCTGTTGCAGACGGGAAGTTGGTCGGCACTGGAATACGTATAGTAGAAGAGTGTCTAGGCTCAGTTCAAGATCATGTAGGTCCCCTCGTCGCACTTAGCAAGTTGGTGGATACTAGGAGGTGAACTCAATAAAGGCATAAAGCCAAGGTGGGGTCACCCAGAGAAAATCACCCGAGAACTAGGCTACATTGCATTTTTGGATGTGGTCCCAGTGATGAAAGATGGTTAGATGACCAGTGAGAGTCCAATGGAAGCATCTCCTAAAATTTAGGAAACTGCTATTTTGGGCCATAAAATTTGTTCGCTTCATTAGCTCCGAAATGACAAGAGGAACATTTCATTACTCTGCCGCTAAGTCAACTGAGCAACCGGTTGAGATATTTTTAGGCCGGAAGGTTCAAAGCAGGGAATTTATGCATGAGTGCCACTTGGTACAGTTTTGGGCATTTTCCAACTTAACAAAGAGAGAAACATTAAAACAAAACGTGGGGCTGCATTTTTTAGTCGTATGGTGGATTGTTGCAGGTACCAAAGCTACTGTGTGCTTGCCTACCCTCTATGTACAGTGAAGTGCAAGAACTGAAGCCTTGCACAGCATTCACTGCTCTCTCTCTCTCTCTCTCTCTCTCTCTCTCTCTCCTCTGTGCAGTTATGTGATGCCCCACAAGAGGGCTTTTCATTTGATCTATGTACAGTTGTGTGGGTTCATGCACAATTGCCGAGGCAAGAGCCTCTTGCACAGGTACTGGATTAGCTAGTTGCTAATCCCCCGCAGGTACAGGTGAATTCAGAGAGTATTCATGTGAGAAATCTCGTCCGATTCAAAGGGCAACTAGCCCCACAAGTGCGGGAGCTCGAGGACTTGCTACAGATGCGACCGGCTCGCGAAACGGAGCCCAAAACAGGGAATTACACCCTATTGTGTATTTTTGCAGGTTTAGGGTTTTGGTCCTAAACGGTCCCTAATACCCCCAAGAGGTCCAAGGACGCGAGGGGACTGCTGTACAGGTGATTTGACGCATTTTCAGGGCAGAAAACAGAGAATTCAGCGTGCTGCAGATTCTCGCCAGGTCTTGCAAAGTGTCTGTATGCGTCGGGAAAGTCATTTATTGTGTGGGGATATTGTATGTGAAGCGTCCTAATATAGTTATGCTGCCGAAATCGGGCCAGAACAAGTCATTTTCAGCCCGGATTATGCGGGACAGCTCATACCAAATTACAGATTTTATTCCCTCTTCGAATATAGTAAAGAAATACCGAAAGAGATGCGAGTCTTTGGGGCCAACAGGTTGTCCACGTCTACTCGGAGCATTCTAGCTTCCGAGTCGTTTGTGTGCATTCCTGTCGCAGGTTTCCTTTCAAAAGTGCTCTGTGTGTGTCTAAAGTAAAGAATTTCGGGTGAATGTCAAAGCCTACCACCCTACGGGCCGGTTTCATCGGCCATGCAAGCTGAAAGTGTACGCTTGAGTGTAGGAGGCATCTAATCCCCACAATGGGATGGGAATCATTGAACTCAGAAACACCAGTTTTTTGCTCGCAGGATAGGTTGCTATCCGGAGAAAGTTGTGGAGTAAGGGAATTCAAATCAACTCCTGAGATTTTGAACAGAAGACCCTTGAACTTTAATTGAGAGAGCAGGTCTTTGATCAAAGTTAAATGTTAGAGGAGCTCGTAAACTGCGTATTGTTTTTTATGCACAAGATATATATATGTCTAACGAGGTTATGATTACGCTGGAGTGCTTACAAGAGTAAAGTCGAGTTTAAACATTGTTTTATGCGATGAACCGATTAATCTAATATCCGGTAGTTTTTTTTAAAACAAATTTCTTGCTATTGTGGGTAGGACGTTATGAAGGAACCACCCCCTACCCAGTAAGGGAAGATATGGTAGTGCTTTTTGCACAAGTGAATGAGCACTCTCTTAATGGGAGGAGCAAGAGACAGCTACGGCCTGTGTTTGCCAAATTCCAGATTTGAAGTCCCAGTTTATCTGATGAGCGGCTTTGCTTTGGAGCCAAGTCAAGGAATCATCTGGTTGAGCGTGTTTGCTCTGACAATCTTACGATGGGAAGGAAATCTCCCGAGTTTACAAAAGCTCTGACACAGCATGAGTATTATGTACACTTTTGGGTACATGAATAACACATGAAGATGTAGACCTTGTTGTCAAGGTTAGCTGACTACTAGTCGGATTGTTTTCTGCTAACCAGAATGAGATGAGTAAACTTCCTTTTTGAGGAAGTGGAATGGCATTTGAGAAACATCCCCTAAGCGCCTTTTTGCACGCAATGATATTCTGGCATGAGAACCATTATTTGAGAAGAGTTCGGTAGCTTTGAGGTTCTCTATTTAGAAGGGAGTTTTCTGAATGGTCATTGACCATCATGTTCACTACGTGGGTTGACCACTAAATTAGCAAGTTATGGTTGCAGTATACGCTTCTCCGTATGCAAGTCAAGTAATGAACTTTTATCTTCCAAGACAGAAAGAACTACCTTCACCACATATGGGAGAACATCCCTGAGAATCGAAGCAGGTTTGCTATATTGTGAATCCAGTTTGGACATATATTGAGAAAATGCTATGGCTAGAATCTTATCTGCCTAAGATTTAGCAAGGCGTCATTCATGCTTCCAAGGTGAAACATTTTTGATGGCCTCCACGAGGAAGAGACGCTAATGGGCATCGGGAAAACACTGGCGGTGGTAAGAACCCACAGGAGGAAAGGATGGAAAGAAGTGCCAATGTGCACAAGGGATCTTCAGGGATTTTCTGATTGGAACAATCGGCCTACATTGAGCAGAGGCCAAGAACAAGAACTTTCTCTAGTCACGTGGCAGACTCTATTTTCTAAATGAAGACATCCATACATGAGATTAGTGCTCTATGATTTGGACATTTCCCTACGCGGGAGGAATACAAAAGGTTTAAAATGCTCAGGACTAACAGCGTAGGATTACGCGCAAGGACAGATACCTAGATTGATTTCTAGGAGGAAGATTATTCCTCTGGAGACTGAGTTAACAGATTCGCGAATAAGGAAACTTCCAATCTGCTGGAAAGACGCGAATGACGAGTTCTTACCTGGCTCGTAACTTCGATGATTGGTGAAGGATATCCTCAAGGTATTAGAGCAAGGACATGAATCGGTAAGGTAAGTATTGAATTATTGAATTTTTGTTTAAATTAATTTTTAAGTTCTCTTTTGAAAAAGGACTAGCTCAACTCACCATTGAGCAAGATTTGGAATCTTTCCAATTTCTCCCCAGCAGTTTAGTTGGACCTTTTCAATTGAGGACAACTGTTTATAAGTGAGAGGGATGTTGCTAAATTGGTTTTATCTGACAAAAAAATAATTATAAATGAATTATTGGAATTTTAAGTGAGAGGGTTTTTCTCACTGGAGACAACCGAGTACAGATATTTCTAGTGCGTCTAATGAGACAGGAGCACTGTGAACGGAAATGTCTTAAAGGCCATCAGGAACGGGTACTTCTGATGCGTCACATCGAATGGGTGACAGGGAGCATGGGGAAGAAGTATTCGACCATCTAGAAACGGACATCTTTGATGCGTCATAGGATGGGTGACATAGAGCATCGCGAAGGAGATTGTATCGTAAGTTTGTAGGAAAGGACTAGGTGATGGGTATGTAAGGTGTGAGCTTTATTCTAGAGTCACTAGAGTATGAGTCAAGGAGAGAAACGGTGGAATTATCCCACATGTATCGGTACAAGGTTGTACAGCTACTGAAAGCTCATTTCATAAATAAACAAGCCCATTCCATGTTTACATTACATCTCTCTTGTCTATGGTGAGCTTGTGGTGGGTTAGCAAACTACTCAAGATCATGTTTATAGTCCAAGTTAATCTATCTTGGAACCTAATTCGCTTGAATGATAGTCTAGCCTAGTACCTACACACACACTCACTTGTGTGCACGATGTTTGTCATTTATCCACCCTAGCTAGCTCGATCCCATTTGGGTATGCTAGGAATATTGCTATACACTTGTGTGTGAGTAGGATTAGCATTCCTTTGCATTGCATAATTTTTTATTTAATCACGCTTCCTAATCACCCTTTTAATGCTAATAAATGATGGATATGTACCTTTGAAAGGATGTGTCACTGCCCACGTTCATTAAGCTAATGAAGGAGGATTAGTTGTCACTAGAAGTCACTAATAGACAACTTCGCATTGATAGTTGCATTAATTTGCATTTCAGACTGCGTTTGTGTCGTTTTTTGTGTCGATTTTTTACAAATTTTCATCCTCAATTAATCTCCTCGACCTCGTGCTCGCCAAGCATTGGGCACATCTTCTCAAAGCTCTCCTCGCAAGCTCTCCATAGAGCCTTCCTGCTCTGCATTCTGAGGCCGGGAGCCCCCTCAACTCCAATTTTTCACTAAAATTCCTCTGTCGAATTTACTTTGCCATGTTTCTTTCCAGATGCCTCAACAAGCAAATGTGTGTGGCTTAATGGTCAACTCACTATAGATAGTGCATTGGAGGGATGGGCTGCGAGTTCAAAGCTCATATCCTACTTTTAGTAAGGAGGCAACATGGGCAGATGCAAAGCAACGATTCAATCGAGCTTACTACTAGCGTTGGCGGGTCCGACAACAGCCGTTCACGCGCCAACCCCTTTGCCTATCCGCTCGGACACCAGAAAACATTGAGCTTGGTTTTTTTCGCTTTTCGGTTTGGTAAATTGGCAATTCCACGCTCGCCATTAGCCCACTTCTTCTCGTCCTCTTCCAAGGGGCGCTTCCACGGGCGGTCTTCCCACACTCCAAAGTCAGCATCTACTTAGGGGGGCTTTCCCACAAGCTCTAAAGCAATTGCCCACTTGCAATAAGCATCAAAAGAAGAGGCATTCCCACGAGCTACAGTAGTGTACAAAAGAGCTCAAGGCTCTCATCATCAAAAAAGGAGGGAATCCAAGCACTTCAAAAGCAACCAAAGATTGTGAAGAGGTGCTTCACAAAGTAAGTGGCTGAGAACCGAGCATTTGGAAATTTTTTGTTGTCTTGTAAAGTCCTACCCAAACACACATGCTCACACACATAATGCACGCAACTCTTGCAATGTATGTCATTACATCTATCATTAAGGAAAATAATCTCATCGTGCACTTGGACGGAGTTTCAGACACTGGCCTTGAGAGTCTCAAGTGCAATGACCGCTCCAAGGCACCATGGGGAAATTCAAAAATTCACTTCGAGAGGAGGGAAAAATCGGCAACAACATCATTAGCATCTGCATCAACAATTTTTTGTATTGCACTTGCTCTTGCAATAAAGCTCAAGACAAAGCTATAGCGACATTAACATCATTGGCACCAACAAAGTGGGCTAGAAGACAAAGACCATGAATCAGTTGAAGACAAAGCATTCAAGAAGACGAAGGTGCTCTTGGATTAAGCGAAGCAGACATTTTCCAAGATTTTGCTCTTTAATTAGAACGTTGTTTTTGGCTCCTGGATTGGAATGTTATGCTTTTTGTGATAATCTAGCCTACACAGTGCACACACTCACTTGTATGCACGGTGTTTGTCTCTCATCCACCATAGCTAGCTCGATCCCATTCCCATGTGGGTATTCCTGATGCATCATATGGTGGGTGGCGGGGGTATCGGAAAGGGAATATTCCATAGTCGGAAAGAAATTCCGAACTCTATTAGATTTGTGCACAAGGATGAGCAAGCACTTGAATGAAGATGGGTTCAGAGGAAATTTTGAGGAAGTACAGTTGCTTTCTGAGAAATCAGGTTGCTTTTCGGGAAAGCAGATGCTTTCTCGCGAGGAAGTCTATGTCTGCATTGCATCCGTGCATGTGGTTACATCCAAGGACGCTTTGGAAGTGCTGTGTAAGCATTGTTTTCAGCTTATAAGGTTTTACCGAGTTTTTAACAAGTTCAGACCATTTTTAAAAAAGAGGCCGGCCACCCACTTGATAAGTGGGCAGCTGCAGTAAAAATAAAGCACCAAAAAGACTAGCGCCCCAACTCTTCCTATCTTTCTGGCAGAAGTGAAAGCTATCTTTCCTCTCTCTATCTGAGCCGCCCCCAACTTGTCCTATTTCTGTTGGAAGGATGCCCCCTATTCGTGCCAGCTGCCAGGAGCAATAAAAGCAAACACTCTTTCTCTCAGAGCACCAGAAAAAAGCGAGCGCCAGCAAGAAGGATGGACTGCTGCAGATTTCAGGAGTGAAGATGACGCCGCCGGTGAGTCCCATGGCTGCCCCGATATACCAATCGTGAAGAAGCGCCTACAAAGATCGAATCCATCGTGACAAGCTTCTGTTTTTCTTTGTTTTCAGCCCATAAACGACAAGGACGGGCTGATTTACGAGAAGGATCCCAAGAGCACACCCCTTCTGTGTGTAGGATTGGAAGTGAGGATTCTCTACGACAAGAACTCTTCCGGGAAGTTGCTTTTCGAGAACCGAGTTGCGTTTTGAGCGTGGAGTCTTTGATGGTAACGTTTTTCTCGTTATGATCTCTGAGTATTTGTTTGCAAGTGTACTTCCTCTTTGCAAAGGAGTAGGAGCAGAGGAAGGCATGAGCCTTTGAAGGAGAAAAGCGTTGGAAAGAGATGGTCATCGACACAACGGAATGATCCACTGCCACCCACACCAATAGGTCTGGGTCCAACCGTGAGATCCCAGATTCTAGAGATGAAGCTCGGTGTGCCATGACATAATCCACTGTGTTGGCTCCATGTCTGTGTGGAAAGCATGTAAAACCTCCCGCATCGGGAAATCTTTGTAGGCCATTCAAGATGGCCAGTCCATGTGCAGTCCGCATGTCTATCAAGTGTCGTCCATACTCGGTATGTTCCACATTGTGTGATAATATGGACATGCCCATCTCTGCAACATCCATCTCTCTCAGCATCTCCTTTGAAGTATCATAAAATATTGTCTGGTGATCGGCAGTCCTAGCATTGAAGTCCCTTAGAACAATAATGTGACCATCTTTAGAGAACTTCCATATGTCATCATCCAAAATAGAAAAGGGGGACTATGGTGCATATACTGATGTACTGGGGGGAAAGTAGCAAATAGCGATGTAAAGATATATGTCTGTCTCTACCCTCAATCTCACGCACATGTACCTAGCTTGCTCGTCCCTGCGGGCTATATGTATCAAAGGCTGCAACTCCTCCCTGAATAACATTGCCACTCCCCTTGAGCCCCGCCCTCTGTGCTCTGATTGTGTCTCCTGTCTGCAGGCTGTCTCACATCTGTATCCACTAATGTGAGGCATAGACTGTCCAGGGGCTTGATGTGTCTCAGTGTAGAAGATGATGTCTCTCCCAAAAAAGCTATCTTCAAAGGCACCCACATTAAGGCTCATAGATCCATCACAATTCCAAGTAGCAACTTTGAGTGTGGTCCTATAGGTCTCGCACCGTCATGGGGAGTGTCGCTCCAATATTACCACTCTTCCATCTCGGTAAAAGGCAATCTTACCTTTTTTTCTTGCCGCTCTAATCTCTAGCATTACCTCGTGCATATGAGCGATGTGCGAGAGGGTAAGATCATCCCTGAGAAAGATGCCCGTCTTCTTAAGAGTTGGCCTCTTCTTCAAAAAGTCCTTCGCTTCCATTGATGGAAAACGGAGGATGAGTGCCCTTTCTTTTGAGGTTACTCCATTGCTTCCATTTTTCTTGTTGCCCACTCTCCAAGCTCTTGTGTGCATCGGATCATTAACCCCCATCAAAGTCATGAGTTCGTTTACTTCTTCATCCACATTATCTATCTTTAAACTCTCAAATTCTCACATGTAAAGCGCGCACACGTCTTCTTTGCTCCTCTTCTAGTGTTAGGTTAATAATGGTGGGCGTGGATGTTGTTTCCTTGCCTTTTTCTTTCTTTGCAACCTCGATCCATTTCTCAGCCTCATCCACCTTCTGTTGAGTTTTTGTAATAACATCTACCCAAGAAGTCGTCATTTCTTTGTGTTGCTCTTCCCCCTCTTTGATGGCCCGCAGCTGCTCTTTAATCGTGTTGAGTTCCTCTATTATTGAAGGTTGCAATTCTCCCTCTTCAAGTGTGTTTCGTGATGGTATCTTGGTGAGATCCTTCTTGAGTGACGCAATCTCTTCATCTTGGGCCATCACACGATCTTACAACTTAGTTATCTTGCTTTCTTGGACCAACATGTGTTCTTCTAGCATCTTTATTGTGCTCAATAGGTTTCGATTTCGGTTGATCTTGTTAATGGTTTCGGTCATTTCTTCTTTGCACTTTTGAACGGCATCTCTAAGGGGTCAATCTTGTTATTCTGCTTCCGCATGCTTGATGGACACCAAAAACGAGAGGATACCAGAATTTCTGGTAGTGCACTATACGCACATCAAGCATACATGTCAAACATACAATTTCTGCAACTCGAATTTTTTTTCTGAAATTTCTGCAATCTGAAAATTTCTAAATTTTCTGAATTCTGCAAGTCTCTGAAAATCTGTAAAACCGAAAAAAACTCTGAACCTGCTGGATGTGTGTACGTGTTTAGGTGTCTGTTTGGCTGGGATTGAAGTGGGAATGGTGGGGAGAGGGGTAAGTGTGTAGCAGGTCAAGGTTTTCCAGCTTCGCAGGGTACACCCAAGCAGTCAGTGGGCAGCACACAAGGAGAGCAGGGCAGGTAGCACACAGGGGAGAGGGAGGGTGCAGGAGGCAGGCAGCGCACAAGCGAGGGGTTGGGGGGGGAGGGGGGGGGGGGGGGGGGGGGGGCAGCAGCACACGATGGTCAGAGAGAGAGAAATTGCTTCAATATGGGAGCCACTTTTAGTTGTTGGTTGTAACTAAGGCGGCCTCTTGAACATACTGAATTTTTTGCAGGCAAATGAATCGATGGTATTGCGAGTGGATGTAGCTGTCCTTGATCAACAGCTAGAACAGGAAACACAGAGGTTCCTCCACCTTTTTCCATCATGGGCAGCTGTCATTGCAGGGTCCGCCTATCTATCGTCCTATGTTTTATAATCTGTTCCTTTTGTGGAACAGAAGCTTTGTAATCAGTGCTAGCAAAATTTGTGCTCATTCCTTACATGTGTATTTGATTGGCCTCTTGAATCTGGCCTTTCAAAACTAGCTGACAGAAATCATGAGGCGAAGAAATGCCGAATTTCTGCTATTTTAATGATTAAGAGGCATGACAAAAAAGAATGACATGCAGACTATTTTACAAGGTTTTGTCATTTCTCTTGATTCCCAGATTCTGAACACATCAGATTCTTTTAGCCCACGTATGACATAACATATACTGAATTTTTGTGTGATGTACACCGGAATATATTTGTTGAAAGAGGTACATTTTGATGAGGATGCTTGAATGTTAAAATGTAGCTAGATACCTCCCTCCTCCCCCCCCCCCCCCCCCCCCCTAAAAAAAACCTCTCATTTCAAAACCTCGTTTCCTTTAAAAGATAAAACAGTGGTAATAGTGCTGATGAGCAATTGGATTTTTTGGGGAAAACAAAAAAAGTGAAACGAATTCATATGGTCTGAAAATATACACAAAGATGGTAGAGATATGCTCTAGAGAATTTTTAACTTAAATGTAACCAAGATATATGTAAGGGGTGCCTAAACTCATAATTATTTTACCATGTAGTGTTTCATGTGTGACCAATCATTTGCTTACGATGTAGTACTTCAAATGAGGGATGTTTCTAACTTGAGGCTCTAACACTAATGTCTTTCACCATTGATACATCAAAGATGGTCATGTAATAATATCGGCTTTATGTAATAAAAGTTAAATGATTGAGAATGTTGATTCTCGTTGAGCTCTGCATTACAGTGTAAATCATTTGGCCGGGCTTTTAACAACATTTCTGTAGATAATGTTTACATATGTTGGCCCTCCCTTTTTATCAGAAGCTTCAACTTTTCGTCTAATAGTGTTGCAGACTCTTGAATTTTGAAGGCACAAGCACAATTTTCTTTGTTTTTGTCATTTCCCTTGATTCCCAGATTCTGCACACACAATCTCAGTCTACAAGAAGTAGATGGATGGGAAAATTTCCTTATTGTTTTCACGTAATAGTATATCATACAGGATTAAAGAAAGACAAATGACTGACTATCTCACAGACCTTAGCTTCAATAATTATTGTTATATATCCAAATTTTGTGTATATCTCAGTATTTTGGAGTTTTTATTGCCTAACACTACACATAGTTGTTCTAAAGGATTGCTTTGTACAATCCTTGTACCTTGATCTAGACTAGATTATCTTCTTCAGAAAAGTGGAGTTAGACCACCCATCTGGGTGTTGGAAATGCTAGCATTCTAGGAAAATTCATCTCATGGTTGTATGGCAACAATGGCCATGCATATGCCATCTTACTCCATTTTTGTTATGTCTTCGGACGACGAGTTTTGTATTGTTCGAGCTTTATAGTCAAAGGTTGTAATTGAGTCTCTTGTTCCATCATATGCTTAACGATACGAAAACTAAGTTGAAGTTTCCTTCCTTTTCACCTTACGTGAGTTTTGAGACTGCCAACCCTAGTATGTTACATTGAAGACATGTAACAGATCACAAGAATCATTAGGAGGTATTACTTACCTTGATTGAGATTGCTTGCAACAATGCAACTCATTCATTGAACCGAAGGAGCCTTCACTTCAGTCTCAAAGCAGGAGAAGAGTATCATCACCTAGGATTGATGACAATCGAACATTTAAAAGTAGTGGATTTTGCTTTGCTTTTAGGGCAAAATGAAAGGCAAACAGTGAGTTTACATTGAACTGAGTAGCCGACCTTTTACAAATAGAGTGACATCTTTGAGTCTTTGATCACATGACCTTTGGAGAGATTAATGATGCTTTCTATATGTCTCTTCGGATTGTTCAAAGGAGATTTGTCAAAATTGAAATTGCAGATAGACAAAGGAAGCAGAAGAGTTCACGATGTCTAAGCAATATACATATATATATATATATATATATATATATCTTGATGAGAGCACATATGTATGATTACTTCATGGCTACAGAGTAATTTTATTTATAGAAGCCTCTAGAGAGCTTGATAACAAGTATGTAGGAAAGCCCCTAGAAAGCTAGATAGCTCTTACAAATTGATAATGGTACCTTACAACGTATAAACCATTCACAAATTCAGTACAAAGGTTAAATAGATTGATTTTCAAAAAAGTGAGTTTTAAAAGAGGCTTAGCAATGTTCCCACAATTCAATTTTTTAGTAGACTAACTTGTAGTCCGTGATGTGGTTTATTTTTATTTTTTTGAAAAGGACGGCCTAAAAGCCAAAAAGAGAGATTACAAGTCCACAATATCATCTAATTATGTCATTTGAATTGAGGATGCACCAATTTTCTTATAAAAGCTTGAAAAAATTAATGACAAGTCTAATCTGGCAAAGGGAATATGAGTGATTTTTTTATAGGAATTAAGCCTCTAGGGTTTTTTTCTCCAGTTTGCCAAAAATAACAAGTAGTTTGGAATTTTTTGAAATGCGAGTATTTTGAGAATCCATAAATTTCAAGGATATTTTTGAAAGTTCTTCATAATGATGGTGTGTTAAGGAGGGGAGTGTAGCGTAGGTATCTCAAACATACAAAGACCATCACCTACAAGCACCTTGGGAACACATGATTTGATAGCCAATGGGGCTTTAGTTTCACCCGAGCTCTGCAAATTTTGAAGATGGTCGTAGCAATGTCAACAACAAAAGTAGTGGGGCTTAAGTTCAATAAAGAAAACAAGTGTGTGTCCATGAAGAGAGGTGAGAGGAAATAAACATATAGAGGGACAAAGAGACTTCCTACCTCTTTTCACCCATAGAAGCACATTTTTCAGTGACACCACTTCACCACAACCAAAGGAAAATGATAAGAGTTAACGCACGCAAAAGTCTTATTATTTCAAGCATCATACCTAGCTCATCATATATTCTCCCTTGGTGCCAACCTTTCTCCATGGTTTGAATTTTGGTTGAGTTTTCCATAAGCACGTGAACTTGATAAACCTAGCCTAACTTACATCAGCTCTGATACTAGAGAACCAAAGGGAATCGATCAAAACGGAGTATTTCTTGAAAACACAAGATCATCTTATGTATGCCATTTGGGTAGAATGAGTTCATGTCATAACCTCTACTTTCTGTAAATTCTTTGTTGTTGGAAAAGAGGTGTTTATCCTTTGCATGCCAGATGGTTGCAATGGAGAAGGTCCTCTACTTTTTTTAAATGCTTTTTGTTTTTTGTTCAAAACCTTCCAATTGGAAGCAATAATCTAGTAAAGAATGAGCTTCAATAGATAAGGGGCAATGTGCACAATATTTTTTATTTTGTTGGATCAAAACATCTACCCCTAAAGCCCCAAAGTACCCACGTGTCTAGGACTAATGAACCATTTCATCCATGGACCCACAGTATCATCTTGTCTTATATTGAGGAAACATGGTTAAATACATGGAAAAAAATTAATACCTCGAGAGAGGTTTTCTAAATTGACAATGGGACTACTATAAATTTTGGTAAAAATGAAGATTCCTCCAGGATTCTTTTACAAAATTTGCCAAAATTGAGAGCTAGCCTAGGATATTTTGAAATCTGAGGGTATTTTGAGAATCCACAAACTTCAAGGGTATTTTAGTAAGTTTTCTAAACAAGTGAAAGTTGAGATGCTTCTTTACATTGCATGTGATGCGAAAGTATTCAGGGGGCATTAGCAAGGCTAACGTTCATCTTAGCATACTTGAATCACCAATTATTACACTAATTCCTCAAGGGTCACATAGGTATCTTTCCCAAGGGTCAAGGGGCAACTCCCAAAGAGAAAGAATGACTACATAGAATGTGGAAAGCTATGGTGATTGGGATACATTTTTGGACTCTTGTGGAACTCACCTGCCATGTGTGCTAGGCCATGTGCCCTTGCATGCTCATATGATTAGGTTGCTGAATATAGAAGAGACGGTTCACACACCAGTTGCCAGTAAGTCCAAAGGCCACAAGTCCTCCCCCTGATGTTGTTGTTGCTTTTATAATTGGAAGAGGGATGTCCCATCTTTCCACAGTGTATACATTGTTTGAGTCTCTAGCAAACCCTTACAAAATGTTCGGGCTTTCTATATTCTTATAGTTTCTTGACACCTTTATTGGATTAAAAACTGGACGCACAATTGGGAACAGGCAAAGTCACCCAGGCAGGCTTCCGTGCAGCCGGGTAGGGTGTGGTTAGACGGGTACGCTTACATGCAGCGGCAGACCAAGGACAAGCAAAAAATGATGAGCATGTGAAACATGCAACAACTAGGAGCGTAGAGGACCCTGCAAAATACTCAAAATAACAAGCTACAAGCCATAAAACAAGAGATTTGCATTCCTGGGGATAGCAAGAGTGATCCATGAGAGGTAGACAGTGAGAGAAAGCATAGAAGCGTGTGCAAGTGTACCTCCAAGAGCGGAGTGCTACACCGGCACAATAAGAGAGGAGAGATGAAGGAGAGAAGAATAATATAGACACTAGGTGCACTCTCCCCTTGTGCAAAAGTGAGCATTTTTCTCTTGCACGTAGATATTTATAGATTTTATGAACGTTCAAAATAAATACAAATTTTCTACTCATACGTATAGTGACCATAGCTCATAAAGAGCTCTTCAATAATAAAATATTGATAAATGTGTTATCCTTTCATTTAATCCATTGACTGCTTATGCTTTTGCCACCAGTCGACTGCAGCAGACATTAAATAATTATTTATCAATTTTTATTCGATTTTCATGACATACCTCTCCGTTAGAAAAGCAACTGCCCTCAGTTGCTAAGTTAAGAATCTGCAAACCATACGTATAAAAAACATGGTTAAAATCGTGTGTAAAAATAAAACTCTTAAATTTAATAAAATGAATTTTTTTATGCCTGTCGCGTCATCCACATAGTGCTTATTCTAATGTCCCATACCATGAGAATATGCAGTATATGTCATATCCTGATGGGTCAGGATATCATTGGTCAATAATCAATTCTCATAAATTTCAAGTCCAAATCCATACACAATGTCGATAACTAATCATCACAAACCAATTCCAAATCCAAGTCCAATTTCAAATCCAAAATCACTTTCATTCCATATTCGGGTACAAAATCATACTAAAGACAATGGTGGCCAGGCACTGCAGCATGATTTTGTGATCGGTGATCGGTGATTTTGTGAGCAGCATGATTTTGTGATTGGTGTTGTTTAAATCGGCGATACCAATAAGACGTGCTGCCTAAATCGACAAATCTGCACTTGTGTTGCTTAAACCGGTGGATTGCATTGGTATTGTTTAAATTAGTGAATCTGTTGTTTGTTGGTGTGCTGCCTAAATCAGTGAATCTGTACGGATAACTAGTGTTGCCTAAATTGGTGAATCTACATTATACAAAATGGTTTGCAAAGCTAGAGTATCCATTGGATATCGGTTTTGTGTCGAAGTGGTATTAAGCTTAATGAATGACACCAAATGGAAAACTAATCTAAGTACTTAATTTTGAGAATTACATTACATCACTACTAATGGTAATAATCATACATTAGTGAGCTAATGGATCGTCCAAATATCGACGAGAGAAATTTTCTCATTTTTTGTAGATTTCTCGTTTTTCGTAGATAGCTGCTTACATTATTGTATCTAATTGAAATAGCAATCGGTTTGGATGTTGGTAGCTACAAGGGTATTTGGCCAAAGCCCCTCGTATGGTCATCATTGCTAGAATATTAGAGAGTGATGCATCTTGAGACAGAAGATTTAGTCCTAGCATATTATCATTATTCATGAAAATGAAAGTTTGTGATGCTTGGGTAGGACGTAGCTGTTGGGACTGATGCAAGTGGGAAAGTTCAGGGGATAATGGTGTGAGAAGAAGAGGAAGAGAGAGAGAGAGAGAGAGAGAGAGAGAGAGAGAGAGATGATCACAAGATGCTAGTTGAGATACATGATCAATGACTCACCGATATGGCACAATGAAAAGAAACTACAACAAACTACTCTTCATAATATCTTTTTTGCCATATTATGGTATTTTGTTTTGGGGCCGTTGTGTGGTGCTCATGCTAGATGCAAGGGAATGATAGACAAACACAATTTCTTGTGGAGCTGAGTAGCTCCGATATGTGATTTCAACTAAAAAATTATTGTTTATTTGCAAGAGACGAGATAGAGTAGGGGGTGGGGGGGAGGAAAAATTGAAACGTGTTGAAGTAATTGCAGGTACAACTAGGTAGCCATCAAGACCCGAGCAACCAACCTATATGTTATACACACCCTATATACACAAGAAGTTTTGGACAAATTCTCACAATAATTTCCACATTGTGACCTACCTCAACATCATGAGCTTCTGTGAGGGAGGCACATTAGGAAATTTCGGAGGTCATTTGGAGGGCCATATGAAGAGAGAGAAAAATAGAGCGCGTCCAATGAGCATGAAGGCTACGTTACATAGGAAAGTACGTGGAAAGACTCAAAAAATAAGAAAATAGCATAAAACTTTCACGAAACTAGGATTGTAGCATAGTAATTTCCTTCCTTTTACCGAGCTTTTAGGTGCTTGCGTGTGGTCCCACTTCTGATATTCTCTTATGGTCATTAACGTACTGGAGGCTGACCATTAAGCCCGCACAAGATATTGGAATTTTAAAACACTTTCCCTCCATTAGAATGCTTTCAAAGTGAATCTCCCTCCACTAAAGCTTTTCTCTGAGAGTTTGGCGTCCACGTCTTCTCGCCCAAGAGCCTCCAGGTGTTTACTGTCTCTCACACCAACAACCAACAACGGCACTTTGCTAAGAAGGCCAAGTAGTAGCATATCCTCAATTACAATACCAGCTTCAATAAGTGCAGACAACCAATGGGTTGGACAAAGGATAAACAAAGGTTCATGGGTCCTCATGCAACCAAGAAGACCCAAGAGGTCTAGTGGTATCAACGTTTACCGCTCAGCATGGAAGGCCAGGGTGTTGGATTTCAGAGTTGAGATCGGCAAAAGATCTGTAAAGGAAGTTCTTGTTCAGCATGTGTTTACCCATCCAGAGGTGATAGCAAACGATGGAAATGTATCAGATATACATCAACCACGTTGCAATTGTAAGTACTCTTGACATGTGAACTTACTGATACTCTCATTATAACTTTTCTTATATATTTTGCAATGTTTCTCCCGCTTGTTATGAGTAATGTCTCCACTCTTCACAGCTCAATTACATTAGATTTGTCATTTGTACTTATTGATACTCTTAGTTTAACTCTTCTTATATATATTGCAGATGTTTATCCCTCTTCTTATGAGCAATGGGAACCTGTGGAGTGCATAATAGGCCTCTTCCATGTTGTACATGCCCATATTGGTTCTCTACAGTACTCAGAGAGGAGCAGCAAAAGATTGGCTGATGAGGGAATCTTTTTTTATGACCACTTTTACCAACTCAGCTCAGGGAATAAGAATGGCATGTTGGTGAAAGTGCCTCTACCAACCGATTGGAACACTGTGGACTGGCCAGTTCCCGAGGAAACAATGGTGGAGGCAATGCGAAGTAAGCTCTACAAGGATATACAAAGGTCTCTACGTAGCTCTATTCCTACCAAACTGGTTAGAATTGCAAACTTTTGTCCTGTTGCACTCTTCATAGAGCTGTTTCATAGCTACAACATCAGAGTTACAAAAACTATGTTCATGTGCAAGTCATTTCAGCAGTCATCCTGTGACAAACTTCTTGACAAAGGATGGTATGCAAAGGAAGAGATTGGTTTACGGTGCGAGGTTGCGCTTGATACTCTAGTTGTCAAGTACATGATTGCAAGCCAATCACTGTTACTCTCATTTTGGTATATGCGATCACAAATGCTAAACGGTAAGTACACTCCTATGGACCAGGTTTCTGCAGGTTTGGAAGATAATCCTACTGTCGATGTGGAAGTGATTGATAAAGAGCATGGCCTACTATTGGTGGTTACAATAAGGGAGCTATGCAGTCTTCAGCATTTGCGAAATGACATCATTGAAGAGTCAATGGACAAGGACCTATCAGATTTTTCCTTTTTCTTAGCTGGCCGTAAGGTGATGCGGCGAAGGGAAAAAGATATTTTGTGCAAAGAGTTGGATGGTCGGGTTGAAGTAGTGTCAATGTAACAGATATTCTTGTGAACCCAAGTGTATACAAATGACTTTCAAGACATGAAGTTTATTGATCTCATTTTTCAATTGTGCCCTGTGAAAAAGTGTGCTTGAAATACATTTCTTTACCACGTCAAATCTCTCTCTCTCTCTCTCTCTCTCTCTCTCTCTCTCTCTCTATATATATATATATATATATATATATATATATATATATATATATATATATATATATATATATATATATATATATATATATATGTTAGACAAGACAAAGACAGATAGAAGAATCATCTTAATTCATTAGAAAGTACAAACTCGTCCGTGAACAATGGACTGAGATACAATTTCTGTAAGTATGGAATCAGAATGTCTTCAAGGTAAAAGCCGAAGGAATGCCCCTCGAAAGAAGGTGGTGAGATAGTTGGTCCCGGCGGATTTAGTTCTCCCTTTTCAGGAGTATCATCAATTAGTAGTGTATTAGTTGCATCAAAGGGTACACCGATTTGGCTAAACGGTTTGTACAAAAGAGGTAATCCTGGTTTTTTAGGGTGGTAGTGGCCCTCAACGGTAACGCATTTTCTTTGATCATACAAAAAGGCAAAATCTGACGTGTGAGCTTGGCATACACTGCAAACTATTGCAACTAGTGGCGATAAGTTTTGCCTTTGCATTGAAGACCATATGGCAACTCTGAAGCGCGGAAGAAGAAACTCAATAAATTCCTTGGTTCCTGGACGAACCACGACTCGACAAGTTCCCATCCGAAAGGTTTGCAAATCCTCAAAGGGTCCTCTGTCACCGAGAGGCACCCGCATCAGCAGCAATCCATTGACGTCCAAGATAATCAACCTCTGTAAAAGTTGACAAGTACATATAAGTAGTTAGAAGCTGAACATATTTTGCCATACTTGAATAGACATTACCGGAACAACCGTATCTACAGGTAGCAAGGGTCCATACTGGGTCTCTGTAGTGTTCATGTCGTTGTTGCTCTCCTCCGCTTTATCTTCATAGTCATCATTCAAATCTTCATCAGGGGTCTCCCCCATGGCCCTTTCTGCCTGATTCAAGGTTGATCGGCTTGCCTCATACATCCTTGCCTGATCCATATCATTTTGCTCATCCCTAGGCCTGCTTTCCTCATCCATATCCTTTTGCTCATCTATAGGCCTGCTTTCCTCATCTTGGGTTTCAGCCATAGGCTCTTTTGGCTCCTCCACTGGCTGACTTGGCTCTTTCATTGTCTCCTCCGGTTGAACCTTAGCAGCTTCCATATGCTCATTTGTCCTTTCCTCATCCTCGGCTCTTTCATCTTCTGCTGATATGACACCCTCGGCCCAATGCGATTCCACTGTATCGGATGTAGGGGTTTGTCGTGGTGGCACGTCATGTTTTGTAAGATCAATAGTGCGCTCATCCAAGCCGCTATCTTCAAGCTCTCTAGGGCTAGACATAGTAAGCAGGTGTTGTATTAAACTTACCCGGTATCTTTGCAAATAATTATATGTGTAGTTTTTTAAAGCACTCTGCAAAATTGAAAGACCACATGGTGAGAATTCTTTTATAGACTAAACCAAAACTAACTGAATGCATTGCCAAATGGGTACCTTAGTCATGAAAGGTTTTAATGCAAAGTAGCTTTGCAGGACATATTCTGCATGGAGAAGACATCTCCAGCCGCAAGAATTCCCATGAGTTTGATTTGGGACAGGTACTTCTTTGATTGGGGCCTTGTATAGTTCATACCTTCCACATAGCTTGCCATAGGCAAGCAACAACCTCTTTATACAACTGCACAAAGCAATATCAAGATGTTAGCATGAGGCTTCAAATTTACATGGATATCTATAAGAAACACTTTCTGATACAAAACACTTACAGCCTAATTTCAGGGTGGGTTCCTTTTATTGAATTGAACACCCACACTGCTGGTTGGTCAACATCAAGGCATATGAGACTCCAGTGATGGTTGTTCTCATATGGGAAGATGATCACAGTAACTTCCAGCATAGCACAATGGAGAAACCAGCTCTCAAAGGTCCCAGATGGACTGTTCTTTTGTCTAATAATTACATACATTTGTGGATCAAGGAGAAACACCTCTGTGTGAGTGTGCAGTGGGAGTTGACTTTTGATCAGGCTGCAGAGACTCTACCTGAGTTAGCAAACCTATTATCTGAGTTTTCAAAGCTAGCAAGATAGTAACACTTACTTAAGACAAGCATAGATAATTGTGTCTGAAATCTGAGCATCTGGATTCTGCAATAAATCAATGTCCACTTTTTCCAGAGCTAGCTTTCTGGTTCCATCTACAAATGGTATATCTGCAAGCAAACCATTCTTCATTGAAAGTAGAGTTTCTTGATTCATTGCCTCTATAGACAGGGTCACATTGCACTCTGTTTGTTTCTGGGACTCCACTGCTACTTTTGCTTTCTCCTTAAGCTCTGCTTCCCTCATTTCCTCTGTTTGGCGAGCAATAGTCTCTGCCCTTGCCCTTGTATTCACATCATGTGTGACATCTACAACTGTGAGCTGTGGCACTAGCTCCGGGGGGTATAACAAAATTTCCCTCATTTTCTTATCCTTGCAGACATTGGGGACCAGAAGTTTGTCATACCTCCACCTTATTCTTTTCAATGTCTCACTATCTTTGTCCATTATAGTAACCCTGTGGACATGGGCTGCAACAATGGTCATGTCACTGAAGTACTCCAGTAGGAAGTCCTCTGCTGCTTCCTGTAGAGCCATTAATGCCACCACCTTCCAGCTTTTGGTGCCCCAGGTAGCTTCATCACATATGGACCTCACCATCCTTTGGAAGGGCAGCTTTGGTATGCATAAATCTACACATTTCTGTGCCTT